>NC_135438.1:4673382-4948382 GCF_051991255.1 Vanacampus margaritifer
AAAATTATTAATTTTACTCATTCACTGCCATAAATTCATTAAAAAAAGATTATTAAAAATTAGGGGCAAGAGGCGATGAATTTTTTTAAATTGTAATTAATCGCATGACTTCACTAGTTAACTCACGATTAATCACAAATTTTATATCTGTTCTAAATGTACAATAAAAAAATTCTAGGTTTTCACACTCTTGTAAGCAAAAGTGGAAAAAAATGTAAAACTAATAGAAATAGTTAAAATGATTTTTGGTCGTTTGTAGCCATCAACGGCAGTAAATTAAGTTAAAAAAAAAAAGTTTGAAAATATAATTTAAAATTTGGGGCGTCCAGCGATTAAAGTTTTTAATCGTAATTAATCGCATGACTTCAGTAGTTAACTCGCGATTGATCGCAAATTTCATATAAATGTACAATAAAAAAATCTAGATTTTCATACTCTCGTTAACAAAAGTGGGGTGGAAAAGTTAAACTAATAGAAGTAGTTAAAATGAATTTTTGACGTTTATAGTCGTCAATGGCAGTGGATGAGTTAATCTCGAAAATAAAGAAAAAACATTTTCTGGAATTTTTTTCTGAGCAGATCTCATGCGGATTCATCATTCATTTTTGTTGTAAAGTTTTCGCAGTAAACATCAGCTAACCTTAGCGGGGGAAACGCAACTCTCCGTGTTGTTGACGGCCATAAACGGGTAAATATGTCATCACCGCATTGACGTACGCTTCCAACGTTCCATGTTAAATACCTTTTCCCTGGAGGTGGTACTCGTTTCATGTACTGTAAATACCAGCAACCCACTTGCTAGGAGGAGATCGTCGTGTTCCGAGCAAATGTAAGGCAGGCAAACCTCGCCTCCAGCAAGACTAAAAGTGTGCATCAGAGTAAAACAGTTGTTGACTTTGTTTGAACGTCGGCGTGTCAAAGCCCGCCCTGGGGAACGCATCGCTCCCTCTCGACATGTGACAAAGACTCGCATGAATAACAATGTCATTTTCTCACATACACTTCTCCTTTTCGTCTTCAACGCAGCCCCGCCGACAACCTCTCGTCCCCCTTTTTTCTTTTCTTTTTTTTCTTTTTGCGCTCCTTTCCAATTATTCATACACACTTTGAAAGTTTGGGCGTCGTGCCCCGGATCGACGGTGACACACAAACTGCATTATCCTTGCCGTAAACTAACGAGCGCCGAGTTCATGTGTTTTTAATTGAGCGCCAGTTGGGGACGCAGATGTGCGAACAGATGCGAGGAAAGGGTGGCGGAGATCAGGGATCTTAAGTGGCCACACGTGGACACGAAAAGAGTTACAAGTGATAGTTGTTGTTTGTTAGTTAGCAAGCTAGCACAAAGAAACAACAGTTTCGTAAAACTTTGCAGACTGGCGGCACGTCTGCAAATCGAGAATACGGTTTGGTGAGGTTTCAAACAATGATGTGAATAGGAAAGTTTCACTTTTTGTTATGGTTACAGTCCACTTATACTGGGGCCCTAGTAGGTCGTCGGATTGAAAGTTGTTTGTTTTTTGGACTAAATTTTAAGATAGAATTCAGAGTTGTTTGACTTTGGGACCAAAGTTTAGTTGAAATTCTAAATTTGTTGACATTGGGCCAAATTTTAGGTCCAAATTCCTGTTTAACTTATTTGATTTGATTTTTATTTTTTTTAAATCAGAATTCTGAGTTGTTTGACGTTTGAACACATTTTTGTTGAAAACTGACAATTGTTGTTTCACTTTTGGACAAATTTAAGGTCAGAATAATTAGTCAGAGTTATTTGAATTTTTCTTCAAATTTCAAGTTGGAATTCTTAGTTGGACCAAATTTCAAGTTAGAATTCTAACATGTTTGACTTATAGACCAACATGTTTAAAGTTCAGAAATTCTAAGTTGATTGAGTTTGGACCAGATTTTAGGTCAGCATTCCCATTGGTCGACTTTCTGAGTTATTATTATTTTTATTTTTTTTTATTATTCTTTTTAGGAGGGAATTCCCAATTTATGGCACAATTTGGATATTTTTTTTAATATTGGGTCATTTAAAATCTGAAGTTTGAATATGCTTGAATTTAGGAACAATTCAAAATTTTAGGTCATAATTCGCAGTTGTTGTTTTTTGTTTTCAGATTTACTAGTTGCTTCATATTTCTGTTAAAGTTTTAGGTCTTCATTTTTTAATGAATTGTTTTATAAATTTGGCATCTAGTCCAGATTTTCTGCCATTTTGAATATATTTTTAAATCAAATACCAATCAAATTTTTTAGTATTTGTATTAATATTCCAGTACATGAGCTTCTACCAAGAGCCCATGAGCAAACCTCCTATTGGTGTGGCGCGCACCTTTGCTGTGACTTCCTTACCTATTTTCCACCTCTCTCCCACGAAGGAATGAATAAATCATATGCGATACGGAATGCGATCGAGGAGGCACGAGTTGAGAGTAGAAAGGCGTGATTATTCTTTGCTCCACTGATGTCTTATCTCCCAAAGTGCCACGAAAAGCACGAGAGACTTTGTGTCACTTTGCGACGGGAACGACAGCGGCTAATTTTGATGCGAGATGAAAGGCGGCGCGGACCTTCCTGCTCAAATTCTGTGTCCTCCGGCAGAGGCTGTGTGATATTGATGGCCGGGTGCCCGCAGCCAAAGCTAACGTTATAAACCATCCATATTGTTTTACCTGACGTTGCCGGCGGTGACGAATAAATGGGAGCGGTTTCGGCTTTCCAAGCAGGCCAGCGAGATGTCAAAAAAGTTGGCAGCGACCGCTTAGATCGGATACACAGCGGGAACAAGCGCACTTCCTGTCTGTGGCAATGTTATAAATCATACAAACGTGAATGCTTGGATTGTTTTTTTAAGGGGTTATTACACTATGCAGGCAAGTGAGCCAACTTACGAATTTTTCCATGAAAGGAGCCGTAAACTCAAAATTACTATAAAACAATTCTTGTATTTAAAACAACATAGATTTGCCATGTGCAAAAGACTGCTTAGCTTAATGCTAATAAACTATGCAAAATGCCATTAAAATGCTAATGGTTAACATCAATAATTACGGTTTTAGAAGAACAATACTAACAGAGATATATTCTTTATCCTCGACAAAAATGACTCATATTACAGCATCTCAAATGACTCAAGTCATTTAAAGTAGAAGAAAAGTCTTCTTCATTTGTGTCTGCATGACTGCACAGTATTATACTGCCTCCCAGTGGCCAAGGTTGGCACAACAGAAGGAGCAGAACAATCAATCGAATTGCTTCGTTAAATTCTTTACAGTCATATTTAATTATGTTATTGCTCTTGTTTTAAAAACTAAAATTTCACCCAAAAAATTCTAGCAAAAGTTTTTTCCTTCCTAAATTTTCCAATAAAATTGAGTCAAAAGTCTAAAAACTTGGAATTATGTTTCTGCCCCAAATTTTTATTTAAAAAATTGTAATGGTCCAAAGGGGGAAAAAAATCCAAGTTCCAAGCTAAAATTTCATATAATGTTTGGTCCAAAACTCAAACAACTTACAATTCTGATCTAAGATTCCAAACTATATAAATATTGGGTCCAAAGATTAAGAACATGAAATTTCATACTAAAATTTTAATGAAGAGTTGATCCAAAGTTTGGTTTGATGTGGCCAAGAATTTCAATAAAACAGACCAAAAGTCAACGCGATTCAGATCAAAAATTCGAGAAAGAAAAACATTTTCTTTCCTAAATTTTCAACCAAAATTTCAAAACTCAAACTAAAGTCTGCAAGTCTCTCAGGCTTGGAATTCTGACCAAAACTTAAACATTTCAGCTAAAACTTGCTCCATAAATCTTATCAACTTTAACTTTTGAGGCAAATTTTGGTTGGGATTTTAAGTAAAAATTTAAACAACCAGTATTTGATTCCTTACTCTGTATTATTTACAAACCTGAAAAACAAGCTTATTTTCAACACAGAGCAACTTCCTGGAGCGGACGGGGCACCCCCCCCCCCCCCCCCACACACACACACACACCCCACCAAGTGGGAGCGTGGCCAGCCTGTACATTAGCAAGAATACGCTTGGGGACGGGACGTTGTATAATGCGGAGTCCGTCCCAACGCTGAGTGCTGCTCATCTGCTCGCACTCGTCTTCTGTCACCCCGTCCCCCGTCGTCGCGGTTACCCCCCCCCCCCCACACACACTCCCCCCTCCCCCGCATCCCCTCCCGTCTCTGCGCTGAAATGACTTTAGTCAGTGAGGGAAGAATCCATTTACAATGTGTGCTTTATAACATCTTCTTGACAATGCAGTAGTGGATTAGAGACATTTGTGATGAATCTTTTATAAAGACCCCCGACCCCCACCCCGCTCTCCTCCTCCTCCTCCTCTTCCTCCATCTTCTTTCTTCTCCGTGTGTACACGCCACATGTGTCTGTTTGGATGTCACAGCAGAAGAAGAGCCGGCAAAGACAAAGAAAAAGAGGAAGAAGGGTGACAAAGAATTGTCAAGAGTCGGGCGGCGGGCATTAAAATTCATCCGCGTGGAACTTCTTTTTCCTTTTTGAACAGCGCTCGTCCTCTCAGACGCCCCAAAGACGCGCTCTGTCCTCATCAATACTTCACCGCCATTTTGACACCCGCGCCGCTTCGTGTCTTTCGTGCGTTTCTTATCGGAGACGTTCGCCTTTTTCCCTTCCGCTTAAAAAAAAAAAAAAAAAAAAAAAAAAAAAACGCCCCATTTCAAAATTAATGTCAGCCCAAAAGGAAATATAGAAGTGCGTCTCAAAGCTGACATGATGTTGTTCTCCGTTATTCCCTTTGAAAAGCCATTTTGTTCGGCGAGCTCTGGCGAACAAACACGCGCACGCTTGTCTGGTCCGACCATGTGGCCCGTCTTTCTACTCCGTCGCTGAAACAGACCAACACGCACACCTTGACTTGTCACTTGATAAGTTCTTCAAAGTAGCCAAAAACCGTATTGGACTTTCACGCTGTTTGCCTTAATAACACAATGCGTCTGGAAAATGAGTCACAAATTCGTCACTTTTTCAGATTTGCTTACGTCACAGCTACCGATTTCTATTCTTCATTGTTCTTTATTTGTTTTGTACAAAACATTTGTGTTTACATGTTTGAGTGTCATCCCAGCGGAACTTTGCTCGCGTATAGATCATTAATTTATCAGAAGGTTTTCCAACTCGTCAGACTTCCGTACCAAAATGTTCTTACCATTTTTTTGGGGTGGAATTTGAAAGTTTCTCCATTTGTGGACCAAATTTGTGTTGAAATTTCCGGTCAGCGTTCCAAGTTGTTCAATTTCTGAACCTAATCTTAGGTTGGAATTCCCAGAAGTTCGTTAAGAACAACTTTTCTGTGAAATTTAGGGACAGAATTCTGCGCTATTTTACTTTTGACTAAATTTTATGTCATACTTTGACTGGTTTAACTTTTGGGTAAAATGGTTATTGAAATTTTAGGACATAGGCCAAATTCACAGCAGTTCAACTTTAGGACCGAACATTTATTCATATTTTTGGTCAGATTTTCCAGTTGTTCCAGTTTTGGAACAAACTGCCAAAATCCATCCACCCATTCATTATAGAATTTTCAAGTAGGAATATTTGTTTGTATTTTGGACAGATTTTTCTTGAAATATTCAATCCCATGTATATAACTGGATTTCCTTCTGCCAAGATAAATTGAAATACATGGAAAAACCTAAAAAAAAATGAAATTGTATGGTGGTCATACAACTTGGAATATCCAATATCCTAAAATTTCCAATTTGAGTATAACATTTTAATAAAAACACGACCCAAAAGACAAAAAAAAACTAAAACTAAACTAGCACTTCTGAGCTTCGATTCCAAAAGTCAAATTCTAACAAACAAAAAAAAAACAACTTGGGAAGATTGGCAGAAAACTAATCTTTCAAACAAAAAAATGTAGTCCTGAAATTTGGACTTTAAAGAACGGACTTAAAACCTTCCTTTTTAGAAAGACGTATAAATTGTGATTTTTATGATTGTTTTATCTTATTTATAGTGTTTTTATAAATGTAATTTGTTTTAATACATTGTTTTTTACTCACTGTAGCACGTTGAGGTTTGATGTCAAATATAAAGTGCTTTACAAATAAAATGTATTATTATTATTATTATTGTTGTTCCAAAAGCCCCCTAAAAAAAATCTGAACCTCAAGCAAAATGAAAATCAGAAATCGGGGAAAAAAAAAAAAGGTTAATGACATCAAGACAACTATAAATAAGAACTTATAAATGAAATGTTTATCATCAAAGGTGATCTTAACCACACATTTTATCGTCGAAGCTTTGCTATTAACTACAATTAATTTATCGAGAAGAGTCCGATTTGTTCATTGAGAAAGTACGAACCTCCTTGTATGCTCTTTTTTGGCCCTGATAAATGATCGCAGAACTCATTTTAGCAATACAATCACACCAGAAGTTTTCCTAAAGCTCCTACTTGTAGAGTAAACTTCTGGCAGTGTAAATGAATCCTTAAAAGTGTTACGTTGAGATAAAGCACATCAATTTTGTGTTTATAGGTTTAATTTGTAATGAACTATACTCAAGATTATGAGAAATTAAACTTTTTTTTTTTTTTTCCTCTGTGTCCCTTTCATCGCTTGTGGCCTTTCCAGCTCACCTCCCCCCGTCCCCCATTGTCCGGATTTGGAAAAAAAAGAAAAAGAAAGAAAAAAAAACAGGATGCAAAAGAGAGAGCAGAGCGCAGCACAGCACGACGACGCAAACGTCGCACGGGAGAGGACGATGAAAAATTGATGGGCTTTCCATTTGAATTCAAGGTAGGCATCACTCTGCGTAAGTAGGCCTGTCTCTTTAAATCAGAGGAACTGTCGCCCGTGTGACTGCCTGTTTACAAAATAGCAGTCTGAAAATGAGACCTGCTCCCCGCGGACAAGCTAACTTGTCTAAATATAAATAATGAACATGGGATAAATAATTCCCGCCGCTTGCATAATGCACACGGCGACGGAAATTCACTTACACCGGTGAAACGGGAGGACTCCAGGTAGTTCATGCTCCAAAGTACAATTGGGGTGCCGGAAGTTGACCCCGCGCTCGCCACTGTGACTATTGTGAAGTGACTCTCGTGTCCACGGTCCAAAAGTTGAACTACTTGGAATGTTGACCGACAACTTTCTACAAAAATGTGCTCACGTAGTTGAAAAGCGCTGGCAGGTTTTGAGACCAAAAATTACAAGTAAATAAATAAATAAATTTGACCTAAAAATTTTATGAGACTTTTTGTGTTTTGAGTAAGTTGGACTGCTGAATCAAAATTTGGTCTAAAAGATGAAATCATTTTTAAATTTACAAGTTAAAAGTAAAAATATGGAATTTTGAATGAATTTTTAATGAAAAATGTTGACACAATTTCAATCAATCTCATAAAAAAGAAAAAAATTGTGTGCCAATTTTTTTTTTCCTAACGATTGAAATTCTGATCTCCACATTATGAGGGTGTGTGTGTGTGTGTGTGTGTGGGGGGGGGGGGGGGGGGGTTGGGGGTAAATTGAGTCCAAAAGTTTAAAAAACTTGAAATTCTTTTTTTTTTTTTCCTTTCCCGAATAAACAATACTGAGCTCTCCGTAAAGAAAAAAAAAAACTTCTGAGTTAAAATTCCATCAGAAATGTGATTCCATTTTTTCATGTCAAATTTTGGTCCAAAAGTCAGTAATTCAGAAGTCTGAATTAAAATTGCAACCAATATTTATTCCAAATGTACAAACCTAGAAATTTAGAGCTAAACTTTCTTTAAAAAAGGAAAAAAAACTGACATTTTCAGAAAAACAAACTAAAATGTGGCCCAATTGTCAAAAAAAAACTTTCGATTTCAACAGATTTCAACAGAAATGTGATCAAAAAGTTCAAAAACCAACAAAAAAAAACTTCAAAAATGTCAACAAATATATTCCTAATTTAAAAATCTCATGATTCCGACCTAAAATATCATCCGTCCGTCCGTCCGTCTTCTTCCGCTTATCCGGGGTCGGGTCGCGGGGGCAGCAGCTTTAGCAGGGAAGCCCAGACTTCCCTCTCCCCAGCCACTTCAGCCAGCTCATCCGACGGGACCCCAAGGCGTTCCCAGGACAGCCGAGAGACGTAGTCTCTCCAGCGTGTCCTGGGTCGTCCCCGGGGCCTCCTGCCGGTAGGACATGCCCGGAACACCTCCCCAGGGAGGCGTCCAGGAGGCATCCGAACCAGATGCCCGAGCCACCTCAACTGGTTCCTCTCAACGTGGAGGAGCAGCGACTCGACGCTGAGTCCCTCTCGGATGACCGAGCTTCTCACCCTATCTCTAAGGGAGAGCCCGGCTACCCTGCGGAGGAAACTCATTTCGGCCGCTTGTATCCGGGATCTTGTTCTTTCGGTCACGACTAAAATATCATCTCAAACTAAAATTTAAAAACATTACCCCCTTCGCCGGATCACTTTTAAGGAGGCATTTGGAGGACGCCAAAGGTGGGAGTTTGGCGCTTCCCTTTTCTCTTGTGCCGGGTGTCCTCTGCAGAACAAGCCTTGTGATAAATGGCTCATTACGGGAAGTGCCAAACGCTAAAACTGTAATTAGCCTTAATTGGCTAATTGGATGGAGTTGTTGGACGGCATCAGCTTAATTGCCGCCCACCCCTCCTTCTCCCTCCTCCTTTAGTTTCCGAGCTTCCCTTGCAAAATGGAGCTTCTTTTTTTCCCCCTTTTTTCTTTTTTTTTTTGGGGGGGGGGGGGGGCGACGACAGATCGTGCGAAGATCCTTCACACGCGTGGCTGAGCATACAAGCTAGAGGTGCTCCGAGTGTTCCGCTAATAACACCAGCACGAATTCACGCCCTCCAAATAGGTTAATGTGTTTTGGCCCAGAGGGGCCGATCTACCTGCACGGCCATTAGGCAACAACACTGTTAGCTGGCTGCCAGTGAAAACGAGTCGAGACCATCTTGTGTGTGTGTGTGTGAACCACAAAGGGGCTTTTGTTAGTGCACTGGAAAGTGTCACTTCCGGTGCTAGGCAACCTCTGGCCCGTGGGCCGTACCTGAAATAGCTCCTGAATGGGGAAAAGGTGCCCTCATGTATATACAGTGTATAATAATAATAATAATAATGTGCTTTTTAGAGCGATACGGTAAGTAACCTTTCGCAGACAAAAGGTCACAAATTGCTTCACAGGTCAAATTGATCACACAGATAAAAACAGTCAAATGCAAATTATAAAACAAAATAAAGGTTAAAAAAAAGAATCAGCAGAAATCAGTATTGGTTTAACTCTTTGAGCGCCGTTGACGACAATTCAGATCAACGGGAAACTTATCGAGCACCAGCGATGGAAGCCGTTGTCAACTACATTTATTTTATTTATTTTTAATAGGAATGGGCGGGAACAAAAGTATTGGCCATCTCTGGTTTGATCATTGATTATGATTCGGCAGATGACAGCATTTGGGTCTCTTTTGGATGACGTCACCGTCCATCAAAACAATGCGAAGCTTATTGGATCTTTGGAAATTGGACGGTTGCAACCAGCTGTGACTGATCCAAGTGTTTGTCTCATTACGTCTACTACAAAGACACACAACAAAGGAGAGGAAAGATGAGGGACATTATTTAAATTTACAAGTAGAAATGTGATGACAAATAGTACGCACGTGCACACGGACACGCACACACAATGCACATGCATGCAAGCTTGTTTTCTGTATTTTTGGGGGGGCCAGAACAGGTGAAACCAAAACCATGTTCTATTTAAAAAAATATATAAAAATAAAAATATATATAACAAGATAAAATTAAATTTAAAATAAAATAAAATAAAATAAAATAAAATAAAATAAAATAAAATAATAATAATAATAAGGTAGAACTTGAAACTTTTTTGTGATGAAAGAAGAGTCTAATCTTTTATTTGGTAGTTTCTGTGTTTACATAATCATAAAACACAAGATTCTGTGGGCGTAAAATGATCAGTCAAAATTCACTGCCACTCAGTCAAGTAAGTTATTTTTTTTTTAATGGCTGACATTGAAAGAGAGTTAATTATGCTTAGTATTGTGGTTAGAATAATTATTAGAAACAACACTCAGTATGATTATTATGTTATGACTGTTGATATTTATATTTTCTTGACGTGGTTAACAAAGCTTTTCGATCAAATGTGATGTAAAATGTCCGCGCTCAATGAGTGTAGGATGAAGAACTTGCATGTTTCATTTAAATCAACATTTTGAATAAGTCAAACACATTTTTTGCTGCTGTGTCTCATGTTTAGTTTCGGAGGAAAATGTAATCAAAAATAAATTGAATAAGGAGTTTTTTGTAAAAGACATTTTTTGACTTTTTTCATCTTTCAAAACACCTGTTTAGAAAGAAAAATAATAATGGAAAAACCTCTGAAAATTATTACATTTATTATTAAATTGTTCTTACTGTAGAAAAAAAACTTTAAAAAAAATAGACATCTTAATCAAATTAATTGTGCTGCTTGTAAAAGCAGCATTTATCATGTTTGATTCTAAACATCTGAGAAATATTTTGGGCTAAAATGTAATTAAAAAGATGTTTGGAGAAGATTTCTTTACTTAAAATGATCTTTGTAATAACGAAAAAGTTTTTTTTTTTTTAACAAATTAAATATTGTTAAAACTTCCACAACTGTAATAATAATTGTACTGATTATGTATCTATTTCACACTGCACTTTTATGGACTGCAAAACGATTTACTTACTTCTCCAATCTTTAAAACAACATTTTATTATTGCTTCCTATATATTATTATACTAAATCATAAAATATTGTGAGCTTTAATGGGGATATTTTTTTGTCACAGTGCACATTGAAGTGCTGCAGTATTTGATGATATTTGGTATCAGCCTGACCCCTAGTGGTGCCCAAACGCACGCCACTCCATTCATCACAGCCCTACAAAAAAACAAAAAAATCATCTGTAAAAACATGTCTTTGTGGCAGTTAAAGGGAAAAATAATTTGCTATTGTGGGGCGATCAGTGGTTTGTGATTGATGTAGCGATACGTGTCGAGAGATTGAGTCAGGGGCGGGTGGCAAAAAGGCTCTGGGCCCTTACTTTACTTGACACGGCGGTGTGTTTATTGTATTTTGAGTAAATGAAGCCATTATTCATCAGAGTGCGGGCACACGAGCTGAAAGTTCAACTCAATTGTTTTCCCCTCTTGGAATTAATGGACATGGAAATAATTTCTTCCCGGGTCAAACTGTGCCTGTCGCAAACGTTTTACGAACTCAACAGGCAATGTTGATCAGAAACATTTAAACACTCTTTCCAATGTTGATATTATGACATTAAAATGTGCAGATATAATTGATATATGCTTTTAATATTATAATATGCTTAGAATGTTATAACTGGGGGGGGACTGAGCTTCATTGTCTTAGCGGAGTTGCAGATATGCTCATTTAGAGGCAGGGGGCGCTGCAGAGTAAACATTGCCAGGAGGGCTGCCAACTCGGCTGGCCTTGATCTCGAGCACTTGGGGGAGGCTGCCGTTTTATTTTGGGACGTGGCGGTGACTGTGAGAGTGACAGAGGGCGACTAGGAGAAGGAGGAGTGACAGATAGATAGACAGAGAAAGAACGCCAAAGAGGATAAGATAAGAGCAATCCAAAAGAGGGCTGAGCGACCATACAAGGAGACAGTCACAGGAGGTAAAGAGAAGGGGGGGGCAGAAAGCAAGAGAAGGAGGTGGGATGGAGGTGCAAAGAAAAGGGGGACAGATAAGAAATGTGGGAGAGGAATGATGTGCAGGGAGGGTAAGGGAGGAGAAAGGAAAGATGTAAAGGAATGGAGAAAAGAGGCACGTAAAGGAGGGTGTGGAGATAGAAAAGTGAAAAGGGGAGGATATGGTTGAACCAGAAGGAGGTTAAGGAAAGAAGGGGCATGTAAAGAAAAGGAGGGATGCAAATGGTTAAGGAGTGAGGAAAGGTGTAAGGAAGCTAAAAAATCTCACTCAATATTAATTTACTTGGGGTAATACTTTGTAACTTTATTGTGGTGTCCTCGTTGGCCACCAGGTGGCAGTATAATACTGTACAGTCATGCAGACACAAATGAAGAAGAGCAGGCTGCTTCTACAAATGGAAGTGACTCAGTCAGAAAATGTAATATTAGTCATTTTTTTCGTAAAGGATAAATAACATATGCCTGTGAGAATTATTATATTATCTGTCTGAACGTGTTGCTACGTTTGTGTCTAAATAGCCGTTGGTTTTAAAACCGTGACTAGAGATGCTAACGTTAGCATGTTAATAGGGTTTTGCATTGTTTGTTAGCATTAAGCTAAGCGGACTTGGCAAAGCAAGGCTGTTTTTAAATTCGCAAAGTTTCCGTTTTGTGTTTAGTGACAGTAAGTTCATATGGGAGTCGTCAGGTCACTCATATCTCTTAGCACGACCGTATGAGGATCAGGGGGGATTGTAGGAAAAAGAGGTAATGGAGAGGGACATAAAGAAGAGATATGAGAAGGAAGATTACATGGAGATGGAAGGAAGGAGTGTCACAAAAGAAGGGATTAAAGAGGAGCGAAAGGAAAAAGGGTAATTTTAAAAAAAAAAGATGGAGGAAATGGTACATGAGGAGAGATGAGACGTGGAAGGAGAGTAACTAAGTAACTAAGATTTTTTTTTGGGGGGGGGGGTGCGATTTAACGTGATTTCCTAAGTTCCTCATCACATGTATTTTTAATAAGCACAAGCAATAAATTCTTCCATATTCCAAAAAACAATAGCAGATTTGCTCTTATTGGTAATGGTTACATATTAATTTGAATAATTGTTCAGCCCTAATAAGTCGAGCGCAAAGTTGTAAATGGCGGGACACTTAAGAAGACAAAGTAGAGAAGGACACCGAAGAGGAAAAATGTGGTCAGAGCATCAGCGCAGCGACACAAAAAGCACATTGTCCTGATTTAAAACTCCCGAGCTTCCGCTTCTCTTCGGGCCCCAGAAGCTCACACACGCACACAAACACACAACCAAAATGCTCGTAAAGCTGTCGGCGGACTTTACAGTTGAGGGGCTGAGACGTTGGTGAGTCACTACGAAGACTCGTGATTCACGAGTGCGCGAGGGGGAGGCGAATAAAGCCGGCCGGCCAGAACTCATCCTTAAAGAGGATTTTTATGTGGCCCAGTAGAGTGTGCGTGAGGGGACGGCGCCACGTGACGTGCTATATCTTCATCATTTACACAGCGAGCATGTGGAACTTATAGCGACCATTGGAATGGCTTATAGATGGCAGCAAAAGGCTATTTTTGTCTCAATGAAACTCTCAATTCACTTCAACGTAGTTCCTTGACACCAAGATGCCTCAAGTAATACTTTGAGTACAAAAACAGCAAATTGGCTACAAAAAAAATCCACGACCAAAAAATGGATCTCCCTACGGTTGAGTAACTAAAATTTCAATTTATTTTAATAGTAATGAGAAAAAAATCGTTCTTGCGCTTTCATCCTCTATAAGTTTAACACGGAGACAAACTGGCGGTGATTGTTTTACAGTCTTCAGACAAGCAACCCAACACGCATGCCCACACAGATAAATACGTGCCTCCTCAATGAATTGACATCCTCACGTTTTAAAATCCCCCTTCTCCATTATCCGGGAATGCGTATTTCTTAATTATTCATGGCAGAGGCATTGAAGCAGCCAGGTCTTTTAAATTTTTCATTTCCCAGCAGCTTCAAACGAGCCCGTCTCATAAAAAGGGGACCCACTTTTTATTATTATTATTATTATTTTCGGGGTCTGGATGGTGGTGATGGGAATAGCTGCGGGGAGGAGCTGGCGGGAATTTGGCATCTCCGGGTGTCTCGTTGCTGTTTGGTGACAATGTGCAAAATGGAACAAATCCAGGTCAATTAGCAGGAGGATTCAAGAGGCCTCACTTCTAAAGGATGTGGATGGGAAGGAAGTGTTGCAACGCACAATGTTGGCCACTAGATGGCGCAAGAGGGTCGGTGTTGAAAAAACATTATGGCGGTACGTTAACGTACTCTACAGAGGTTTTAACAAACAAAATAATTATGTGCATGTAAAAAAAAAAAACGTGAGTTTGTTTTGTCATGGTTAGACATATGTGGTAAAATAGTGAAAAATATATATAATTAATTATTCAAAATTTATTTTAAAATATTGCTAGAAAACAGGGACTGTTGAAATTTAAACAAGTAAATAAAATATTAGATCTGACTTAAGAGCACTATTAATATTATTATTATTATATTGTTAATGGTAATAGTAATACATTATTAATAATAACTAGAAACGACGACAATATTTAGCTTTAAAAATTATACGGCTCTAAAAATGGGGCAAAACACTAAATTAAAGTGTCTAAAAACTTTTGCAAAAACAATGACGAAAAAGTTCATGTAGCCCTGGAAAAAATAAAAAATAAATAAATATAAGATGAGAACGCTGTGTGTCTGAAAATTATGATAATCCTCATTGTCGTTACTGAAAATGTGTGTGCGCCGAGAAATATAAAAATAAAAACCGGACTGTCCTGACATAAGAACACGTGTGTTTAAAAAACATTGAATAATAATACTAGCTACAAAAATATGTATGATGCCCTCATATTATAACTACATCAAATATGACATTGAATGGTGCATGTAAACATAAAAGCCTTCCAATGTCAATACCCACCCCCAAAAGTGTCTTTTACCACCCAAAAATAAATAAATAAATAAGAAACTCATTGTGTGAAGTGTGTGTGCGTATGTCACCTGGAGAGCACTTTCTCTGCACTCTCCCGTGTGCTGCTTGTTAAAAGTGTCAAAGTAACACTCTCGGAGGGGGAGGGGGAGTGCGTGTGTGTGTGTGTGTGTGTGTGTGTGTGTGTCATTGAATTTAACAGGCTGTTTGCATCCTAATATATTGTCACACACAAATGGTCATAATACATGATGCCACACACACACACACACACACACTGGCCCACATCCAGATGGTGCACGTATGCGGTTGTAAGTCTCCAGTCTGACCTTGTGAATCATCCGCTGTTTTGTCCACTAGTCACTTTTAATATGGTACAGTACAGCAAAGCCCCATTTATCATGGAGGATACGTTCCGGACCCAGGATGGGTGAAATTCCATTAACTAGAGGGACCATACAAAACAACTTATTTCATATAAAGAAGATTCACACGTTTCTACAAATGAGAAGTCTCAAACCGTTTATTTGGTGCTCCTCGTCGAAGTTCAAGAAATACTGTATCTAAGTTGAAACATCAAAATGTTCAACAAAATGGAATCAACAGAAGTCTGCATCGCTGGAACGGAGAGTGCTGGTGGTGGTATGCATGGTGAGCAAAGAGAGGTGGGGTCTAATAAGTTCAAATGTGTTCAATTGTATGCGAGAGGCTTTATTTTTGAAGGTATGTAAGACCTACAGAAATCAGTGAACAATTACTGTTGATATGCTGAAATCAGAGGATTTGGGCAATTTTAAATAAAATAAAAAAATGGCTCCAAATGATTACTCGATTATTTAATTTGATAATCGATTGCTTGCCGATTAATCGATAAATTTTGACAGCTTTAGTGTATTGTTATTATGATGCACACAATTTCTACTTCCTCTACAATTCATGCACATGTGACACAGCAGCCACTTGTGCCATTTAGTCTGGCACTAAAAACCACAACAAATTATTCTTTTTTTTTTTCTTCTTCACCGTATAAACATATTAGAGTTTTGGGTGCTTGCCAGACGCGCCGTGGATTACCTCGCACCGCAGAAAAATTGGCAATTGGTGTGCCAGAGTAATGGAGGCTAATTGCTTGAGTGCTGGCCTAGTTTGTGTTTCAAACAGATTGCAGGCCAACCTGGATGAGAGCACAAGTAGCCATTAGCAAGCACAAAAAAAAGAAGAAGGAAAAAAGCCCTGTTAAAAACGAGGGCCCGACCGATATGCGTTTTTCTAGGCCGATGCCGATACTGATTTTTGGCAGGGAAAAAAAGCAGATTCATGTTGATGTTTGCATCCTTGAATTTTGAGAAAATAAATGCTTTGAATCCTTGAAATATCAACTTTAAACATAACTTGAAAGGACAAAGACAAAATAAAAATAACGTGAAATAAGAATAGAATATACCCAAATAACAGCAACTGAAAAAACAGTAAGAACAAATACTGACTGTTCCTGTGCGTTTTGGCCTCTAGGGGGCAGTATGGTGCAGTGCATTCATGGTGTACGCACTTAATGTGAGTACAGAAGAAAGTTACGATGAAACTCATTTTTCACTCATTGGAAGAAAATTGCGCCTTTGTGTCGTGTTTTCTTACCTGTGGGTATGTGTTCGTTATTTGAAGGAAAAACACTCCCGAAGTTGATGCTAACTTCCGGTTAGCATTTGAATGGGATCCTCCCTCCGCTTTCAGCATTAGCGCTAGGCTAGTGATGTTTTTTAAAAAAAGAAGCATGTTTTGTATTTAAATATACAGTCAGTGTTATTCTTATTGTTGTGTTTAGTTTTACAGTTAACTCCAACTGGGATGTCATTAAACATTAAAGGTCGCTCGGGGGACAAAAGAATAACATACGCTACACACTTGCTAGTTGCTAGTCATGACACGCAAGCAAAATGGTACGTTCACATAATCATAATCTGCCATTTGGCCCAATTGGCCGATTGCTTTGGCAGTTGTTTGAAGGGCAATAATCGGCCGATTAACCGGTCGGGCCCAAGTTAAAACATTGATTTTAGGTAGCATTATAACACTCCCGTCATACAATCAGGACAAGTTAACAAGTGTTCAATAAAACTGAAATAAAGTCCAATTATTTACTCCTGATAGGGAGGCAATGGAAAATGAACATGTTTCATGTTATCACAGCTTTCTGACATTTCTACAAAACCTTTTTATACTAAATGTCGGTACAATATCCTACTAAACGTTTGTACAATGTTTCTCTTTTGTGACCATTTGTTATGAAACACACAGGGAGCACGGAACAGTTGTTCTCCTGCCTGTTTGTCCCGCCCTGGCTCGTGCTAACCAGCCAACAACATATGAAGGCGCAGCGAGGGTTAGGATATTGTTTGTTCTCGGGGCCCCACCGAAGGCCGCCCGCGGGTCACGCACCCTCCGACCCTCGCCATCTGCATTGCGTCTCCGCTAGCGTGGCCAAGGCGGCACGGGGGGAAGCTGGCACGCGCGGCGGGCCGAGCTCCCTCCCGCGTTAAGAAGGTCGAAGGTTGCATTTTTGCTGAAGGTCGACCTTCCTCCGGGCTAAATAAAGAACACGCTCAGGCTATCGCACGCAATTAAAATCACAACAACCACAAGCATTTGTTGGTTGTACAAATTCAAATGAGAATTGCTTCAAAAGCGAACATGCTAACAGTAGCTAGGCTAGCAAATAGTAACATAAATATGAAAAGTAAATGTGGAACAATTTGAAAATGGAATGGTTTTAAACGGACAAAACACAACACAAAAACTTTTTTTTTTTTACAATAATATGGTAGAATATGGTATTTTGGTTAATATGTGTTCCAGCCATTTTTATCCATCTCAGGGGGCGGCCATTTTGCCACTTGCTGTCGACTGAAGATGACATCAATGTTGCTCAGGTCTCAGTTAACAACCAATCACAGCACAGCTTCAGAAAACAGGTGAGCTGTGATTGGCCGTTGCCTAGGCAACAATGGTATCTTCAGTCGACTGCAAGTGGCAAAATGGCCGCCCCCTGAGATGGATAAATACGGCTGGATCTTGTTGCATAACTCATATTCCATAAATGTAATATTAATCAGAATGTCATGTTTTAACTAGTGAGGTCACATATAACATATTGTTAAGAAATGTTTAAAGTTGACTTCCCCTTTAATTTGGGGATTTTAATGTGAAAATGTGAATTTATGACAAGTGTAAATTATTATAACATTTTAAAGTTGGAATGGTTTTAAACTGTTGAGAAATGTGCAGAAATAATTAATAAATAAAAATTAATTAAAATAAATAGTTAATTTTGTCTTGGGTAGTAATGTGGAAGACTGAAAAAAGCTGGAGTCATTGAAACATGGAAAAATAATAATTCTGCATTCATTTTGGGAATTTGGGCTTGTAAAATAAAGAATACTGAAATTATTAGGACCTGGGGAAAATAGTTCCCGAGATCTCTTGAATGAGCTGAACATTTTGAAGTTGTCAATGGTATTAATCAGTTGAGAGATGTAGGAAGGTACGTGACTCTGAATTCGGGAACTTTAAAACACCATCTCCACATGACTTTAAAAATCATCTTTAATACTGCGTAGAGAACTCACTTGCAGCTGCTGTAAACCCCACACAGACTGTTGACACACTTCAGTCGGTGCTGCTGTTTTGGTTTGCAACAGCACTGATTTCCGTTGAGTCACACGGTATTGGTGTAGTACTGCGGTTTAGACAGATGGTGGTACTGTCACCCTTGACTCCCTTCATTGCGTTTTCCCTCACAAATTTCATAAGTGGCCACCTTAACACCACTCTCCTTTGTCCTCTCGCCGCCATCGATCACCTTTTGTGCAGTGGCTAAAAACATTAGGGACACAATTCAATGACATCCAGTACAAACATAATTATGCTCACTTTTGATTGACACTGTCACAGGTAGATCGTTAGCTCGACTATGCTATAGCACTAGTAAATGGATAACTAATGATGGAACCTAAATATTAACAGATTTATACAAAATAAAATATTTCCCAATGTTGCTACTGTAAATATAATGTATTCATTTTTCTAAAGACACATAGAATACCAAAATTTGCATATAAAGTTCAATATACGCACACAAGTGATAAAGCATGTTTGCTTGTCTTTTTTTTTTTTTTTTTTTTTTTGCCACATGATGTCATATCACGTGCGCGCAATGTTTTAATTAAAAGGGTTCACCGCGGGGTCACACTCGGCTATAGCTCCAGTGGGTAAATATTTGCTTCATACTATCACCGGGCGCCATTATGGCTCTCGGTGTACTGCACAATGCATTTCTGTGTGTGTGTGTGTGTGTGTGCGTGTGTGTACACAATTAGTCAATGCCTACATCTTCCTGTACCCCCCCCCCCCCCCTCCTTCCATCCCCGCACTTTTTCTTTACAGCTGTAGCTCGGCACGTTTTGATCAATAATGTGTCCTTGGTTGTCAAGCTGAGCCCGCTGACCTTGGCAGCCTTTTGTCTCCTGCCAAGAGGCCAGTGTACGCATGTACAGGTTGTAAAAGAGGGGGAAAAAAAAAACACGTGCAACCTAATGAATCACATAAAAAGAAGTCTTAGTTGAATTAGGCCGTGTTACAAAAAAACAACCGCAAATATACAGCTTAGTGTTATCTCCATAAATTGTCGTCCACAAAAATGACGCACCTTTCCTCAAATGTGACACTTTTTTTTGCTGCACATCAGGAGAAACAAAAAGAGGGATTGAACGTGGAACATCCATTTGAGCTCCTTTGCTAACCAAAAACAGCAGCACCGATTGTGAGATGACACCAGTATTTACATGCTTCAGTGGGTGCTACTGTTTTGGTTAGCGAGAGAGTTCAAACATACTTGAGATTTAAACCTTTCATGTCCATGTTGTTAACAATGGGCGTCTATTTGAGTGAGTTGTTTATTTTATTTTATTTTTCAGTAGACTGACACTAATTGATCTGATTTTTATTAGATTATTGAGATTGTTGTAGATTTCCTTGACAGTTTGGGGGGAAAAAAATGAGATGTACCCCCATATTCGCGGTGTGGCATTGGTGAATTCACCAATTCTGAACAAGCATCAATTATTTGTGGATATTCACGGGGTCCACTAGCAACACAGCTTAATAGATGCTCGCTCACTCTCTGCAGTTGAGTAAACAACTGACCCTGGCCACTGCATGAGTGCTTGTGGAAGTTGACATGTTCTATGTGTCCCGCAGTCATGCTCCTTATTGCACTATAAGCACTAATGGATTTTTGAATGGCCGTCTAAGTGACGGATTTCTGCCGCACTTTGTGGCACTATAGAACAGGCCTATGTGACTACGCCACTGCTAGCTTAGCTCTCCTATTTGTTCTTATTCGTTATATCTTTTCGACCCCCCCCCCCCTTCCATACAAAAAGGTCATCCCGTAATGAGTTTCTGCCATTGGGAGCAATTAGTACAATATTATTAACTTCTAATCCCTTCTCTGAAGCCTTGTGGTTAAAATAGTAGTCAGTCTTTTTATTGCTTGCTTCAGGGATGAACTGAATGATTGCTTCATTAGGTTGCCACCGGCAACGGGATATTAAGGTGTTTCATCTAAGGAAGTGGTTCTTGAACTTTTTACACCAACTAGCACCACCCCAAAAAATACTTTTTAAAACCGGTCTTTTTTTGGGGGGGGGGGGGCAATTTAGTTTTTTTTGTTTAAGAAATTAAAGTAAGACTATGACGTACAAACGTTCACCCCCTAAATCAGAGATTTTTTTCTCAGATTTTTCTTTTTAATGTTCTACCTGTAATTCATATATTTATTGTTGTAAGCTTTAAGGAGCCAAAAATTAAGCTTTGTATTCATTTTAGATTTTTAAAATTAATCAGATGATTAATTGGTTGTCGGAATTTTATTTTGCCAAATATTGGACTGAACCTTAAAAAAAAAAAAATCCGTATCAGTCTGGCCCATTATTATTTGTATGCAAGCAATTCAAGCCAATTTTCCATAATGTTCTCCTTCAAGAATGTTTAAACGTTACTTAAAATATTGCCTGTGCTGTTAAAGGTAATTCCTGAAGCCAACAATAATAAAAACAAGATTCCAAACTCAAGATATAACTCAAAACTCAGGATTTATTCACAACTCAACATTTACAAAACATTCCTCAGGACTCAAGTTGCCGTCAAACAAACATAACATCCACAAGAAACAAACCAAAATGGCAACCCAAAAAAAAAAAAGAGCATCACTAGACTTTCCTCTTCTGTGTGCTGATGTAAAGAACTGTGGAGAAATCAAACATACATACAGTTGAGTTTGTGGGTTTAATTGCGCAACATCTTGGCTACACAACTTCCTTTTTGGTGGTCCTTTGATGCATTCATTTGCATGAAATGATCCAGTACAAGCTATAAGATGCTCAAAAAATGGTGCGTTTAAAGGTAGTTTATTCATAATGCAATTTACTTGAATTATAGTTTATATATTCCTGTTGTGTTGTTTTTAATGCAAAACAAACAAACAAACAGTTATGTTGCTAGGAGGGAAAAAAATGAGGTACAGCATGAGTCTCTTACCATTGTTTCCTCTTAGAAAGGCATCACCGTATTTGTTCTTGAGCTGCCCGTTGACATATTCCTCTGTCTGCTCTATGGCGATGTTCATGTAACCATCCAGGCAGGCCAGGACACCTGCATACACGGATGACCGTTATTTATGTATTTATTTCACAACTTATCAAAAGTTGTCAGTGACGGAAGTTGAACGGTTTAGGTTACCTCGGTAATCGACGCCCGAGTTCAGCTTGACCACCACCGGCCTGCCGATGATCTGCTTCAGGAAGTCACTGGGGGTCTGCTTTCGGAGACTCATCTTGGTTCGGAGTTAGGAAGCTATGAGGAGAAAGGGGTTGCCTTAGATCGGGTGTAGACAAACTATGGGTTGATTAGAATTATTTCATAAATACAATATTTAATCTGTATGTAAATTGAAATGATTAAATAATTGGTTAGTTAATCAAATGATCCTCAAAGTGTGGCACGAGTATGCAAATGGTAATAAAATGCATTTAACATGTGAAATACAATATTAAAACAGAGGAAAACATCCGATTAACTGATGATGCCAAGAAAGTGAAGTGAGATACAAATTTATAGTTATTTGATAAACCTCCAACCCTTAAAAGGCTTAAAAAATATATTAAATATGTATTTCTAAAACCACATGTGCACCATTTTTGTTTGTTTTTTGTGAAAACTTGGTGGCACTTGGAGAACGACGCATTCAACTTGGTGGCTGACTGTAAAAAGTAAGAAGAAAAAGAACCAGAGATTAATTCATTCAAATAATACAACTAAAATATTTATTTGAAATTCATTTCCATTTTAATTTGTAGACTAATAATTACATCTCCTATCACTTTATTTAGAATTAATTGAATGACAAATTCACCTAATAAAACATGTTACTGCTTTTGCATTTTATGTATTGACTCGAACTAATTGGTCAAATTATTACAATTAAATTATTGATGAATACATTCTTTAAAACAGAATAAAGATGTTTCATTTCTATTAAAACAAGCTACTTTACTGTCCAGTACTTTTGCTAACCAGGGCTAGGTTTCTTTTCTCTGTTAGCCACGTTAGCTGCTTCTTCCGTTAGCCGCGTTAGCCGCTACTAGGCTAACCAAAGAGGCTGCTACACTTGCTAGACACAAATGCCAGCTTCTTCGAAAGCTAAACGTGTTAGCCATAACTTGCTATACCGCGTTCATTCAACGGTGCATACATTATCATGTGTGTGCTAATAGGCACAATAGGTAAAATTCAATGCCTGCGGACTGTGCTTGCTTGCTAATTTCCGGCTAACCGAATAGAGTACAACTACATGACTTAAAGCGAGGTTCATTGGTTTACTAGTAAAACGCATGAACTACACTGTACGGCGCATAGATTCGTTTGTATTAAGTGCCAGCTGAGTACAAAGTTGGCGGAAAAGTCCTGCTGTACCTTTTAAACGTTGTCCAGACGATGCGAATGTAGCACGGAACGGCGGCTGCCCGACCAATCAGATGTGAGTATGGTACGGCGTACGAGCGGGGACAAAAAGAAGGCAAACGCATTCACAACCGTGTGAGGAAGAAATTAAAACTCCTAAAGATTCTATTCCTCACATTTCATTATTTTCCCTGAATACAAGATGATGTGGTAAACGACGTGTATTGAATAAAATCATATCACATTTAAGTAGAAACTTTATCATATCCAAATATTCCTCTACATTTGTAGTATTTTTTTCAATTATGGTTTTCAATGTGCAATATAATGATTTATTATGCGAATACAGTGTACTGCATATCACATATATACATTGCACATAATGGTTTTATGTAGATTATTGTATCATTAAATATGTCATACTTTTAATTTAGACCAAAATTGCCCTGAACAAGCTGTAAAAATATTACTGATGCATTTAGATTACACCACCATAGAACCTATTAATCTTGTCTGTCTGTCTGTCTATCTAGCTAAAGTATAATTGTAATTTTTATGGGACAGTGTGGACGGTGTTCACGGTCAACATTTGTTGGTCCATTGAGGAATCTCAAAACCGTGAAAGCGTAAAACAGCATACGAATGATCTTACATCCAAAACATAACGAACATAAGTCATAAACAAAAGTGACCTTGAACATACTGTAGTACAAAGAACAATAAATGTTATCAGCAAGTAAAGATGCCTGGAGACTGTTCTAAATTGTGAAAACAATGGCATAACATGTCTCCTTTAAGCACCTTGACATTTTTTTTCTCTTTTTTTCTTAACTGTCATTGTTATTGCTGCACTGTCCAGGCTGTCGGGCGAAGGTTAAGAGACGGTTTCACATCTGATAACGCCGTGGTCGGCCAGGGTGCGTGACCCAAATGGCGCACAGCTTGGGTGCTACATGAAAAACGATGTCACAGGAAGGAAATAAGGTGAAAAGATACAGGAGGACGGACGTGCGAGTACGCTATGTGTTAAAACACAGAGAGAGAGAGAGAAGGTGTATGTAGACAGGTTGCTTGTTAGCAGGGCATGGCTAGGCCGCCGAGGCGAGAGGTTAATTCGCTATCTGCCGCTGCGTTCAACTTGGGTCACTACTACAAGTCCTTAAGTCATAAACAGCAGTGGTTAAGAGCCATGTATACACCTTGGTGCCGGTTAATGAATATTCAATGTCTTTTTAGCCCTCTCATGGGTCCCTTCACTGCAGCTTTCCCTGATATTTTGGAAAAAAGAACAAACAGGTCCATCAAAAATGACCTCTAAAGATATTCGTGTTATGGCGAGTTAGAGACTAGTGCGTACTGCATACTGTATTTTCCTAAGCAATTACGGTGAAGAATCAATGCTAGCAGACAAAAAAAAATTACTATTGGAGCAGGGTGATTAATCAATTAAACCAAATCAATGAGGGTATTATTATACAGGGGGCTTAATAAAAGATGTTATAGTCACTACCTAGTAGTTGTCATTTTTTATTTATATTTTTTTAACATTGAAACAGAGAATTATAGTGTGTTTCATATACAAATTTAGCTCAATATCGCTGGCGTTAGGCTGAAACCTCGTAAGTCACAATTTGACAAATTTAACCCCATCAAGCCTGAACCATGAAATATAAGAGAAAAAAGGGCAGTTTTTTGTAAATAGAGTATTTGTTGAACAAACAAAACAATTTTGAAAATCAATTTTCCCGTATATATGACTTTTGATTTGTGTCATATTTGATACATCCGGTCACAATGCTTTAAATTTGTACATTTATAACTGTCAAAAATATATTAATAAACTGATGTATCAAGCATATCGGTATTTCAAAAAATCAGAAAGAACATTTCCCACTGTTAATAAGTATAGGCGTCTCTCCTTTCTCAATTGAGGCGATCTTGCAAGGTCGCTGGAAAAGCCATCAGCTGGGTGATACTGCCCTCTAATGGATTATCCATGCATTGCATGTGTCAAATCATATACGTCAGGGTTTTATTGGGGAATAAAATATTATACTCGTGAAATAAAGGGCTCAAGGTGTCTTGTATTTAAAATCTTCAATAAACTATACATCTGGTTAATCCACACGTGTGGGTGTAATTTTTACGAATTATTGACCAATTTAAAGTGTTGAAAATGGCTTGAATAAACTGATCACAGTCCGGTAAAAAAAAAAAAAAAAAAAAACTAACAGTGATTCATTAGCTTTCAAAATGGTCCTTTCAAACCTGTGTCATTTTGCAGTGTTTTACACGTAGTGATGCAAGATTGTACAGGCTTTGTAATGATAAAAAACACACACGCACATTTTGTACTGTCTCTCGCCACCTCGGATAAGCGTTGCTGACCAGAAAGCGCCACGGCAACTATCAATTGTGTGACAAATCCTTGCTCCATCTTCAAGCCCCCTAACCCCGAGAAAGCGCCTCGTGAAATAGAAAGATTATGCCGACCGGAGATGCTATTGTAGGTGAGAAATGGGGAAATAGGAGTGTTGTGTAGGGGGGGGGGGGGGGTGGGGGGATTTGTATCCTAAAGCAATAAGCAGGCCACAGGTGGGGGTTGGCGTCGGCGCAAGATGAGGCGATCGTCTGGACCGCCATGACCCCTCCGAGACCAGGTTTTCTCTGGAGGTCAAGTTTGATATGGAGAGGATAATGGAAAAGCTTGGGGGTCTTTTCATATAAAAACAGATGTGTGGATTGACAGAGACCCAGCGCTCGCATCTATAGAATCTCTTAACTGTGCAGTAATAGCTTGGAAATCTCCAAGATAGGAAATTAAAAACTTTTAAAGTTTTGCTGTGTTTCCCCAAATAATGCCTAACCTTTCATACGATCCTACTTACAAGCTGTTGTTGATTGGTGGCATCGAGAGTGTGTAAGAGATCTCAGGGAACACAAGAGGAGCTGGCAAGACCAACCAATTGCAAAACAAGACACAATCACTCCTTTTTGTGCAGTTGGTGGTGTCAAGAGTGTGGAATAGATATCAAGGAGACAGGCCAGTACACCAGAGGAAGTGGCCCCAACCTAATGTAATGTGCCTAGCCTAGCTTAGCCTAGCGACAAAACTGGAATCAAAACAAAACCTCTCGTTTTTGTATCATCCGACTTACAAACTTTTGTTGGCGTAAAGAGTGTGGCAGAGATACCAGGGGACAGGACAGAAGCTGGATCAGTCTGTGATGATTTATTATTATTATTATTATTATTACTTTGAGTATGATTCTTACAACAGCGTATTAGTGCCACGTATAAATATATATTTTTAGAGTGTGGGAGCAATATTGCGAGGAAAAAAAATCGCAAATTTGCCACTTTGTAGTCGCAAATTTACGATTTTTTTTCTCGCAAATTTACAAGTTTCTTTCTTTAAACACAAAAAAGTGTAAAGTGGCAAATTTGCAAGGTTTTTCCCCGCAATTTGCCTCGACCCTCCAAATTTATATATAGTGTTCCCTCGCTATAACGCGGTTCACTTTTCACGGCCTCACTATATTGCAGATTTTTTTTAGGGCGCACTCACACTAGGGGCATTTCTTCCATACCCTACTGAAGCCTAAAAAAAATTTTTTTACAGTAACGTACCTTTTTTTTTTTTATGAAGGTTTGAACATTGGGAATGTTTAAACAAGAGAGAAATGTGATAAAATTTAAATGCCTGGATTAGAAAAGTATATAAACTGTGTGGTGTGGGGTTTCAGAGCCTTAAAACATTCATAATAAATGTAAAACATAAAGCTAACTACTTGGCGGATTTCATTTATTGCGGGTATTTTTTGGAACCTAACCCCAGCACAAAACGAGGGAACACTGTATAATATAATATATTTATAAAATTGCAAACTTTGCTACTTTATAAATTGGCAAATTTACGATTTTTTTTCTCGTTTTTTTTTTCTCGCAATTTGCCCCCACCCTCTAAAAATATATATATTTATATATAATATAAATATTTTAATAAGTGGCAAATGTGCCACCGTATAAAGTGGCAAATTTGCAAAAAAAAAATCTCTGAATATTACCCACCCCTTCTGAAAACAAAAATTATATATTCGGCATCGTAGATTCCGAATCCAGTCCAGTGCCACATCAAATCTGAAAATTTGAGTCACAATTCATGACTAAATTTGGCACAAGTGCCGAATAGAACACTGCTACGTTTGTATAGCAGAGCTCCAATATGCATTCCCAACGTAAGTCAATTCGGTTTTGTCCTCAAATTGGGCACGACTTGTCCAGGTAAATTTCATGACGTATAGTACAAGTTATCCTAATCTGCATTGGGTGATTTTTTTTTCCCCCCCAGACCTTTTAGTCTAATTAGTGGGGTAATAATTTAATCATATTTGAAAAAGATGGAATTTTCATACTGACTGTTTTTTGTCTACTGTTTCTATAGAACAAAAAAAGGAGAACAATGTCAAATTTTGACAGGCAGGATGGCTTTGGATTATGTAATATGTTGCGATCCGTCTGGGTCCAAACCGCAATGCCACGTGCTACCCCCCCCTCCCGCCCCCCTTGGGCTTTACTCCCGATTAAAGGCATGCCAATGACGCATGGCACCTCTTTCCCTTTCATGATTGGCTTCTGACAACTGACAGGCCTTAAGGGGCCATGCGGGGGGGGGGGGGGGGGGCATGTATGTCCTTCTGGGTCAATTTTATTTCTGACTTCATTTCCTTATGTTTAGTGTGGCTGATCATTGTTATGCTGTTTCACTGTTTTGAGATTTGGACCAGTGAGTTTTTTTTCCTGCAGGAACCTGAGGAAATGTGGTGGTACCATAGACAGTTCTGGGAACTGTTTCAAGCTCACTTTTGAATGCTTTGTAGCACATGTAGAACGAAATGCCATTTTAAAATATTTTCATTTGTGCATATGTTGGCTCACATGATCAGATTTGATGAAATAATTGTACTTAGGGTGTTTTTATTGCTGACAAATGTAAAAAAAAAAGACAACAAATTCAGCAGAAACCCACCTAGCTTCCCAACTAAGGTGTCACGGACAATTCCGTCTAGCGCGCGTTCCCCCGGGGGTGCCAGCATCTCGGCTTGGCTTGGCTCGGCTGCCCCCCCCCCGGAGCCGAGTTCCCTCCCCGAGGATGGTCGCAAGCAGACAGTCAGACTGTCCGGCCTGCGTTACACGGCTCAGACGCAAGCCTCCTGAGGTTTTTGCGCTCTGTGGAGCTTGCTCTTTCTTTCTTTTTTCTTCCCCCACCTTCCCTTGCGTCATCTCATCTTGTACTCGGCGGTGGTAACATCTCAATGGGGGCAGAGGAGACAAAAGGTCCCACCTGTATTTTGTTGCAAAACGTTTATTTATTTATTTTTTAATTTTTTTCTTTTTTTCTGGAGAGCTCAGTATTGTTCATTCGGTAATTTTACCGATTTTACATGTCATCATCATTGCTCTCCTTTATTTTTTATTTTTTTTATTTTATTTTTTTTATTTTATTTTTTTGTATGTGTATGTGCGTGCGAGTGTGTGTGTATTCATTAGTTCACCTAAAACCTATTAAAAAAAATCCCATACCGTTCACCTAAACCGAACACTTCCAGCCAGAGTTGTGAGGCCGTCAGGAGACCCGAGGAAGGACCAAAGAAAAGAAAGCGTTAAACGTTTATTTAATATTTGAGCTAAAATTTTCATGGCATTGGGACTGGAATACAGGATTTTTCAGGCATTTACAAAAGAATAAATGCATGATTTACTAGGGCTGGGTATCAATTCTAAGTTCCTCAATCAATTTTGATCCACAAGAGTCCAGTTTGATAATATTTTTTAAATTAGATTCATTATCGATTAATTATGGTACGTCAATTCTTCTTAAATATCAAGGACTTGAGAAAAATGAGGGCGATATTGGCCCATTCAATATGCACATCGCAAAGCCATGCAAAAGGTTTCATATGGAATTTTATGCTTTTATCTGAATTTGACAGTCAGCCGCTAACGGAAATGTGCACCATTGCATGTGCAATAGTTGAACAAAAAGTAATTACAATTAATTAACTAAGTGTTGAGTTTGCTTATTTTGCTGCATGAAAAAATGTATTCTTTCTTTAGATAATAAAAATGTCATTTCTTTAGGTACATGTTAAATATCGCAATAATATCGATATTGTTATATTCAGCAACTATATCACATGATTTTCCGCTATTGTGCAGCCCTAATAAAAATTCGACAAATATCAAGTTCCAAAGTCAAATTTAACACGTGTTATTATCACTTTAGTGTTACACAAAAACTGACATCAGCAGGGATGACATGAAAATATTTTTCATAATTCTAATTCAATCATTCTGAATTGTCTAAAAGTACAATAAATCAGATCTTTCATAAATGTAAGTTCAATTCATGTGAACAGTTATTTCAAGAAAACTAAGAATAAAATCGGGCCTTATAAAATTCAATTTCCCTAAGAGTTTATGGGGAAAAAGAGATATTAAAATAATCGATTCATGGCTTTATGAATTGCTATCGGGCTTGAAAAGGAAAATCAATTTAATATTGATTATTCCAATTTTTAAACCCAATCCTATGATTTACATGATAGCAGGGGCGGGATTTGACCATTTTCTCCTGGGTCGCCATAAAAATGCCCCCAAATGTGTCCAGCGCTCCAAATACAAGCCGAACCCTCCCACCCCCACACGTTTTCCCACTTTGTCACTCACTGCGAGCAAGTTGTCAGAATGACGCCGTCGTGATTTTTTTTTCCTCTCTCCCTTGCTTGATAGATGGTGAATGGTGCTTATACAAGAAGCCACTCCAGCGCGCCCATAAATATGCATGCTGACATTTGGAACAAAGCCACTCGTCCTCTCTTTCCTGATGAGCCGCGCCGGCGTAGTATAACATATTGCCATACTGTCCCACCTTGTGTTTCATAGCCAATCTCTCTGTTCATCAAGTTGGCAGATAACCTCTAGACGCTGACAGATGACGCGCATGCAAAGCCCCGGCGAGCGTTATTTCCCAAAATGGATGCTAATACAAGTAATTAATGGGCTGTGTGGTGTCTGCTGGGATGAAGACGACGGCGTTCTCCAGACAGTTTGGAGGTGAAGGCCGTTATGTTTCTCTATTGATCGCCGGCCGGTCGGAGGTGGGGACACGTTCTCACATTCATAGACCGCCGCGTGGGGAAGAATGCCCCCCCCCCCCCACCCCTCCCCCACCCCCGTCCGTGTTCTCATTTAAGACGGCGACGATCTCCAGCACTTTGCTTTGTTCCAACATTGCGTTAAAGGTGAATTTTTAATATGGCTCTTGTACCGGATCTCATTAAATGGCAAGTGTGTTTAGCAGACGCTATTAGAATACATCAGCATAACGGCAGGAGTGCAATAAAGTCCTGAATGATTTCATGACAAAAGTTGGCTAAAGTGCCGCATAGAACCAGCACACACATTTGTATATCATAGCTACAAAGTATCGAGTAGTCATGTAAATGCCAGGAAAACTCTCATGATGGATTTGAGCTAATGCTAATGCTAAATAGAACTTCATCACAGATTTGTATGGCATGTAAACATGTGTACTATTAAAGAGATACTTGATTCATTTTCACCAGTAAAAAGTTAATATTTTGTCCAGAATGTATTTGATAACTTGTACAATTAATACATAAAAAAAATAAAATAAATCCAACTGAATCAACTGAAGATGACATCACCTGTGTGCTGTGGAAGTAGGTAACGACCAATCATGGCTCACCTGTTTTCTGGGTTTGGTCAGCAAACTTAGCCATGATTGGTCGTTCGTTACCGACTTCATCAGCACAGGTGATGTCATCATTAGTCGACAGCACGTGGCAAAATTAGTTTTTAAGACGTTTACTTGTACATGAAAATAATGACGTTATCAAATTCTTTCTGGACAAAATGTTAACTTTTTTACTGCTGAAAACATCTCAATGAGTAAAGTATCCCTTTTAATATACTTCACGTAAATGCCAGCAAAACCCTATATTCCAGTCCTGGCAACTTTTAGCTAAAGCGCCGAATAGAACCTGGTCACACATTTATATAGCATAGCTACTACATATGTATTCCTCCTCGACAACATATAAATGACATTAAAAAAATTGTTTTTTTTAAAGGATTTTATGACAAACTTTGAAGTTTCAATCAATTAAATGGCAAGTAACCAATTATCAAATTCATCAATAATTATTTTTGATAAGCAATGAATCGTCCAAATGCTCGAAATTTCAGCTTCTCAACACTAAATAAATATTCAATTTGTGAAGTCCACCATGAAAGCCAACTAATTATCTTTTGTGTTTAATCAAAGTTAAAATATTTTATTTGACTTTATGACAATTATCGACATTTTTGTCTATTTTAATAATTGACAGATTAATCTATTATTAAAATAATCTTTTGTTTTCAGCCATAGTTATTTCGTTTTTTTTACTATAGAAAAATAGCGTGAAACGAAAACGGAATCAGAATTGCACAACTTGAGCCAAATTGAGATTTTGTGCCAAAGTGCCGAATAGAACCCTCTGCACACATTTGCATAGCATAGCTACATAGGCTACATCATGCAAATGCCAGGAAAACTGGCAAAATGACCAAAATAGAACCCGGCAACCGTGTTTTCATCCTTTGTCACTCTTCCACCAAGTCGTCAGACTCCATCGTATTTTGTATTTATTTTTTTCCCCGATAGACGCTACAGAAATTGAAATTCTCTCTCCTGTTTTTTTTTTCTTCTTTGTGTCCAAACATCGCACTCGAAAGCAATAACGAGCCGAGAGACAGTCGGGAGCAGCTCTTTTCAAATCCCACACACATGCGTATCTCTCCTCCATCTTTTCACCACAAGTAGAACTGTGACTCAACAGCCGGGATACAGTAGAGCAATCTTCCTTCGCCAGACCCTCTTGAATATTCATGGCTATCAAAAGAAGCCTGGACACATCCGTCTTACATCCATCCATGCTGTAAAAAAGCAAGTGCATTTGGGGAAGAAAAGGGGCCTGTAACCACTAGAAGTGGCCAAATTTGGACAAAGCGCTGAATAGAACCTTCCACGTGTGTGTATTGGGTATCTTGATGCATGGGTTGCAATATGATTAGCTACATTCCTCGTAAGGAATTTGTCCAATTTTTGGGTATTTACTTTTGTATTAATATTGATATCAAATATAAAGCGTATGAAAAAAAATCACTGCGTAAGCTGAAATTGCACCCAATTGTACCAAACATGTTGAAGTTCAAAGTTATTGTCATTATATGTGGTGGGGGGGGGAATTATAGTAAACATGTGTAAAAATGTCCAAATTATGGCCCATTGACTCCCATTGTAAATCATCATTTGTCATGTTTTTCGATGCACTGTACACCAGATGTGTTATAGTGCATTTTCCGCGATTACCCAATGTATCCCTTCACTGGGGCATCAAATAAACGTAGAGAAGGAAAAAAAGACTTAAGTCATAAAAGTAATGCACCAGATGGCGCTAGAGAGATTATTATCATTTTTGTTTGAGCTGACTTATATGCTTCCTATGTCCCCATTCTTATACCAAAATCAAAACTAAACAAATAAATAAAAATTATATATGTATGGTTAGGTCTAATGCCAGTGAACATTTTGATTGGTCGCAAGTAAAAAAAATATCCAGAAATGACTTAGATATCACACTTCCAACAGTGAGACAAATTTTGGCTCATTTTACTTATGTGTGGTAAAAACAATTTTCCGTTATGAGAGTTTTAAAGCGGATTTTGATTCCCGTGTCACACCAAATCAGGACATGTGAGTCCAGATCTCATGACAAAATTGGACTCAAGTGCCTGATAGAACTCCGCCACACACGTTAGCTGGAATACAATACGGCAATCTTCCCTCGCTAGCCCCTCTTGAATATTCAGTGGTGTCAAAGGACCCATCCGTCTTCCATCCATCCACGCTGGTATAAAATCAAGTGCGTTCATGGCGGGAGGGAGGGGGGGATGGGGGATATATGGAAGTAATAGAACATCTTAAAATGGTGGGAGAGTGGTGGGCACGCTGGTGGGGGTATGTTTTACACTAATTCCCTCATCCCTTTTCACAGGAGTGCCATGTTACAAGAGAATTCCTAAGGCGAGCCAATGGCCTGATAAATCTGCCCGAGCGCCGCTCGCTCTCAATTTGTCTCTGCGGAATGTCAGCTGGCCAGCATCCAGATGGCGGAGAAGCTCTTTCTTTACAATGCGCCAATCTAGTAGAAGAAATCCGGAGCGATAGATGGATAGATAGATTATAGAATTTTAAAAATTCACTGTTAAGAATCTGAAGAATTTGCCTGCACATTGATCAAATTGACCAAATTCGCATTAAACCAGGCTCATAGGTCTAGTCTACTTTTACCAAATCGCGCGGCGTGGTCTGCCAAATTCCCAAACACGGTAAACTACACTTGCCCCAGCAGGAAAATGAAGATGCACCACACTGCAAAAAATATATAAATAAAAAATCGTTCAAATAAATGGTAATTTTCCGTCAGAAAATACTGTGCAATCTTCTCGTAAAAACAGATTTTTTCCCATGATTAAAGTAGAGTTTTTAACTGTAATTTTAACAATATTGTATGTAATATAACAGCATATGACCAAAAATAATGTGATTAATCTTTCAAAACATGGCCAATAACAGAGAAAGTAATTTTCTGACACCCCAGCAGCTGGAAAATTACCGTTTGTTTTTTTTTAATGTTTTTTATTTTATTTGTATTTTAGTATTGTGTTTAAGTGTATATCTCATTAGATGTTATTTCAAAATAAATGTTAATAAAGTAAAATGAATGCTACCATCTATAGGGCATTACAGAAATTGTAGTTATTTTCACTTTAAAAAAAATGTCAATTCACAAAGAAATTATGCTAAAATTACAAATTTTTTACTGCTGATTTCTCAGTAAATACCTTTTTTTATAGGAATTTAAAGTTGAATTTTACATTTTATTCCAATAAATAACAGACAAATATTTGAAATATTTAAAATTACAATACATTTTGTGAACGTATTTTAACAATCAATATATGTATTTCTAATGGAGGTTTTTTTTTTTGTAAAAGAACAGAAATATTGTGTGTTTTTACAGTTACAGGGATTTCATGTTATTTAACATTTAAAATTGTTATTTAAAATCAAGAGTTTATTTTTTGTAAATTAAAGTGAGATTTTTAAAATACAGGAAAAAAAATGTAAAATAAAAAGTAAAATTATGTTATATTACTTTTTTTTTTTTTTTTTTGCAGTGACAGTTTACTGTGTGAGGATGTTTGTTTTATACAATATGCTGGTGCCAGCTAACCCCAAAAACTAACAAAGTGTTATTCAATCGGGAAAATAGTGTTACACAACATCATTAATTGAAGTAGAATGTAAATAATTACAATTCGATTTGGTCACCATGGGAACAAGGTAACAGAGTCATGTCAACACAAACAAAGAAGAGTTCCACAACTACTGTAAGCGACTTAATAAACCACTTTTTATTTGTCTCGACTCGAGTTATGTTTCGCCACAGTAACTTGGGCTTTGCTTTAAAGCTGAATCTTAAGACTTGATATATTTACTTATTTACTTTCTTGCGCATATGTGACTTACTCCCACTTCTGATATATACTGTAGGCCTATATAAATCCCCGTCATGCGGGTGTCCCTACACGGCCTCGGGGGGGGGGGGGGGGGGGGGGGCCCACGTCCAGTTCCCGAGCAGGACCATGCTGACAGAATGTACCCAAAAAAAATAAAAATAAAAATGAGGAAGCCACGATGCGACGCACAGATGCCATGCCAGAATCGTCTTGGAGCGCGGCGTGAAACACAAAATGGTCGTGTTTGGTGTCGCTCCCACATAGCTCGGTCCAGGTGGCGGAATGGCAGAGTGGGAGAACAGACCATGTTTGTGTGAAGATGCAACAACTCTCTCTCTCTCTCTATCTCTCTGCCTCTCGCAGCCCCCTCCTTCCCTCCTCCTCCTCCTTCTTCTTCTTCTTCTTCCGATCTCTGGTCAAACAGTCTTTGTTCTGTATTTAAAGGTTGGAGGCTAGCAGACAACTAGTTGCCTTCCCACACCAAACGCCGCTGATAGAGTGGCAACATTCCTAATGTACATCATGTAAATGCCAGGAACATTCTATTTTCTACCGAGTCGAACTCCTCACATGTCGGTTTAGAGTTGCTACTGGGGATGTGCACGTACATTGTAAACGGAAACGATTGCATTCGGTGGCATTATGATTCGATTGGATTCAATTCCATATGGTACAACTCAGTTCAAAAGGGTATGTTGCAATGATTTTTTTTTTTTTTTTGGGGGGGGGGGGGTCAATTTTACTATATGACCAAACTTTAAATCAAAACCGATTTTCCGATTCAATTGTTAAATGTCACAGCTACAATTTGTATTCCTCATTTTCATCACGTCAATAACTCTATGATCAAGAATTTGGCTTAAGTGCCAAAAAAGAGCCACTCACATGTTTTGTATATCGTAGCTACTATAGGGGTGTGAATTGTGTAGTACCTGGCGATTCGATCCGTATCACGATTCATAGGTCACGATTCGATTCGATGCCGATTAATCCTGATACAAATCTATAAATTGATTATCGAGATTTTTTTTTTTACTCAAATTTAGAAAACAATAATTAGTAAACTTGTACATGTACACTGTACGATTTGTATGAAAAGGTGCCAACAATCTGTTTGAACAGCATTGAAATAAAATATTAAGGCTTAATGTTCCATTAATATTAACATTCTTCCAAGCTTAAAGTGTGAACCCTAACCCTAAATAAGATGTTTTGTTGAATATTTCCATTAAAAAATTGATGTTTAAAAATCGATTCGGCCGCATATAGAATCGATTCGAGAATTGTGCACTGTAAGATCGCGATATATTGTCGAATCGATTTTTTTTTAACACCCCTAATAGCTACGCATGCAAAATACTGGTTGCACTTATAACTCTTAACTAAGACCCATCCAATTAATCGGACGCTGTTAGCTCTTTTAAAATTGTCCCAAAAGATGGCCCATTTTTGCGTAATTGTATTTATTTATTTATTACAAATTAGCATGACAAAGATAATGACATTCAAACATCCAAAAATTCAGACGATTTTCTCCATTTTTTCTGTTGTTAAATTTACCAAGTACAACAGGACAGTATTGTGAAAATGTCATGTTCTGCATGCGATTCATCATTTTATTGTTGCAAGCGTTAAGGGAGCGTTAACCATTATTTTATTCATTATTTACTTTTCAAATGAATGATAATCGGGATTTCATCCTGACAAATATCAGATTGGCATCTGCATGCCTCGAAATATTACTATCAGTTGGATCCTATACCCCTAACCTACTAACCCTAACTTACTTTGTACTAACCATAACTCCAATCCCAACCCCTTGAGCATAAGAAAAAAAAAACGAGATTACAATTTTTCCTTTAAAAAAAAAAAAAAAATCCTTTTCTCTTCTAGTATAATCATTCCTTTCAGTGTGGCCTACTTTGCAGATAACGTTAGTGTAGCTTGATCATAATAAAACACTCCTGTGTAATTACTTTTTTGAAACTATCCAATGCTGCGGGCAGTTCTTTGTCCCGCAGCGACCCGACAACAAACAGAGAAGGCGGCCACGCAAATGCGCCGAAGGGGTTCATGTTACTGCGTGACAGTTGGCACGGGTGTCAAACGAACGCCTTTGCCAAGTTGCGCTGCCAGGAGCTCAGCGTGGCCGCTTTTAATATTTCAATTGCCTCTCGTACCGCCGCCCCCACCGACAGATACCCTGTGTTCCTGTCCGCAAACCAACCAGATTATGACAACGGGCCCGCCTCGCCGCTTATCTGACGGTCGCCTAGCGACAGATCCCTGACCTGGCTTTGACCTCCGCCGGATAAGGTCAGCACCTGAAGGCGCTCCCATTGGAGGGCTGCCTGGGAGGGGGTGGGGCTTGGGGGAGCAATGGAGGGGGGTGGGGGGGGCAGAGGCTCTCTTCTGCATGCGCTCTCCTGCAGCCTGCTGATAATAATGATGATGAACTCGTTCACTGCCATTGACGGTTATAGACGTCAAAAATTCATTTGAACTATTTCTATTGGCTTAACATTTTTTTCCACTTTTGTTAAGAGTGGACATCTAGATTTTCTTTATTGTACATTTAGAACAGATATAAAATGTGTGATTAATCGTGAGTTAACTAGTGAAGTCATGCGATTAATTACAATTTTAAAAAATTAATCATCTGATGCCCCTAATTTTTAATAATCTTTTCTTTTTTTTAAATCGCGTCAGGCGATTCAAAATGTTCAATTGTAATTAATCGCATAACTTCAATAATTAACTCACGATTAATCACAGATTTTACATCTGTTCTAAATGTACAATAAAAAACATTTTTTTACTAACAAAAGTGGGTAAAGTGTAAAATTAATAGAAATAGTTCAAATGAATTTTTGACGTCGGTAATCGTCAATGGCAGTGAATGAGTTAAAAATAATAATAAAATCCCGGCCCTCCTTGAAAGCCTTCTCTATATACAGCATTGTTAATTCAACACCTACAGAGTTAAATGTAACACTTTTTTTTACCAGTATTGCAAACGCATTACTGTAACTTAGTTACTTTTTACAATAGCAAATACTCTTAACGCATTACTTTTTTTAAATACAATAACTCAGTTACAATTACTATATGGTGCATTAGTCATTTATTTGATGAATTATATAACAATATGCTAGCATTAAGCTAGCAATTTGTTAGCATTAAGCTAGCAGACTTTCGGCAGACCAAGTACCTGTAGTATGATTTTGTTGATTATTTTTCTGTTTAAATAAAAAAATGTTGACTTTTCTTTTATATGTCAGTTTTATCGTAGATTTCAACGGAGTGACAAAAAAATAGCTTGTAGTATTTGGCTAAAATTTTAGCAATGTCTATAAACGGCCACTAGGTGACAGTATTTCTCTGTTTCCCCTTCCCATGTCCTGTCTATAAGGGAGTTACATTTTGCCATGTTTTTTTTTTTTATCTCGTACACATATTGAAGGTAGAACCCGCAACATTTTGGTGAGTGGCCTCAATGCAAGTGTCCCCTATCACACCCCTGGAAACATTCACAATGGCGCAACCTATTTGCTTGTCATCCACCATAAACCAGGAAGTAGTCTGCTTAGCAACAAACAGAAAGGCAAACAAACAAATACAGTTTAGCCTTGGCAGATCTGCCTCGAGGCTTTCAGATAAATGACTTAACTGCATAACATGACATTACTGCATGTATGATAAATGTCCTTGTCCACAAGCTTTAAAATAACTCTTATCCTCGTGTCACAGGACCTTCACTTCCCTCCGGGGCCTTTCACAAGACCTCTGGCCCAGTTCACCCGGGGCAACCTAGGCTCCTCCTCTGTGTGTGTGTGTGTGTGTGTTGAGGAGAGAAGCAGTTGAAGGTCAAAGGGCAGAAAGTTGGCCACCTGCCTCTGTCACACTTGTGTCCTCGAGGAGGTGGGATGAAGTGGCTTGCACAGACTTGACTGTGGGAGTGAGCAAGGTTCTCTCTGGTAAGACTTGAACGGCAGGGTCCAATGGGAAGCATGTATCTCCATTTGAAATAAATACATAAAAAATAAATAAACTTCTAAATAAAATTAATTGAAGCACATTTTTTAATTGTATTACATTTAATTGTACAATAAAAACAAATAACATTTTGTAAATTTAATTGCATTCAATTATTTAAATTTTGGGGACTATGAGTCACACTTTTTTGTGTGGGAAAAAAAAAATAAGAGCTCAGACTGGACCCAAAATCCACGTTCCTTAATCGTGTTGACTTTCTTTTGGCAGATGGCAAATACTTTTTGTATTACCGCCTGTGGAAAGAAAGTACAGTAATGTTAATGAATAGTATTTGCTGCTTATATCAGTTTTTTTCCCGTCTTCTTCATGATGCATTTTTTGGGCTTGTGTAATGTGGCGATTTATAGTCCGAAAAATACAGTACATTTAATTCAATCTACAAAATATAAGAAAAATATTATTAATTAATTAAAATTAAATATTATTAATTAATTAAAATTACATATTTTTAAATGCAAATAAATCAAAGTTTTGAATTTAAATACATTTGATTGAATTGTATTAAAAGTCATTTAAAATAATAATTGTAAGCTATATTTTAATTTATTTTAAAAATACTATTTTAATTTTGAAACTTCACTTAAAATTTATTAAGTTTTGAATGTTACTTAATTTTAATAATAGGGAGATTCGATTGAATGTATTTTTTAAATTAAATTAATGTACTTATAAAATCAAATAAATCTAATTTTGAAATCAAATGTATAATCATTGTAAAATTGAATGCAATGAAAATTAATGAATTCAAAAATGCATTTTTTTTCATTTAGTTATTTATCTTCTTTTTTTTGTTCTTGTTGTTTCCGATGTTATTAATTGTTCGTATGGTTCCTTGCATTCCCTGGAGTGTGTGTATAAATCAGTTACAAGATGATGTTTTTTTTTTTTTTTTAAGTCACAAGAACAGTCCGATGCTACTAAAGGGATACTTTGAAAAGTGAGTTTGAAGTTTGCATGTTTTGGAAGTGTTTGGGAGGCTGAAACTATAGAAAGTAAAATAAATGGGCTGTCTACTCTATGTCACTGATTTTCACCTACCAGGTGGATCCGAAAATTATTTCCCGCCGTAAATGGAGGTTCACTGTACCCCAAATGCATATACAGTACAGTACAACCAGTCGTTATTTCTATGACGCCATTGTGAATGTCAGCACATACGTTCCATTATATACACCAGGCCCGCTGAGCTCTACCTAAAAAGTGTCTTTTTAAAGAGCAAGTAACAAGTAAAGTGAGCGCGGGAGGCAGACATAAATCACACGGCTACAATAAGCGGTCTCACAAAGATGGCCAGCAATTATCCCATCTCATTTTCTCATCAGAGTGGTCTGGGTTTTTCTTTTTTTTCTTTTTTTTCACAGCTCAGGTTGTTTTTGTCTGATCGCCGTTGGACTCCTCCAGGCCGCCTCCTCCTCGGCCCGCGGCGTTCATTCACACCTCGGCCTTCTTCTGCATCCCTCCATCCATCTTTCCCTGCTTCCTTGCGTCCCGCCACGCCGCCATGCCTCAGCCTCACACCCTGCCTCCCCCGCCCCGGCGCAGGAGGCTCGTTACCGTGGCAATTAGTGGGAAAAACTCAAATTAACCCTCTTGGCCGGCTGTAGGTGACAAAGACACGTTGGATTTTCTGCTAATTGGGAAACAGAACAACATGATTAAACGGGGGCTGAGCAGGATGTGATGGGACAGGTTATTTCACAATCAGTACCGGCACGGAATTCAAGAGTAAAAATAAGTTAACCACAGTAGTGTTTTACAGCATATGCTAGGGGTGCAACACCGATTTGAAACTAAAAATCGGTTTTGATTTAAAAGGTGTGAGTGCATGGAATCGAACCAAATCGAATCATTCCTATTTTTCATCAATCCGCATGCAATCTCTTACAAACATTGCTATGATCACCAAATAGGTCACACAAAAAGAGTGGTGTTTATTACCACTTTTCATTTTCAACCTCTTAAGTTGTCTCCCACGTGTCAATCACAGCCATGTCAGCAGTTTGCGGGTGCACTGATAGTCGCCATGGCAACGCTGACACGACCTTGCTCGGGGGACACACCTAAAGGTCATTAATCACGACTCCGGGGATATGTAACCACTGACAGCTCTCAGATTTCTCAGCTGGAAGACAAACACGGGCTAATGAGGAAAAGATGGCGCGGTACGGCGCGCATGAATAAGACGCGGTGAATGCCAGCCTCCATTTCACGTAGACGGCAAGGTCAGTCGAAAGCTCTCTAGAAGGGGGGTTCGGAAGTCGTGAGGGAAAGTGCGCGGGGAAAAATGTGCCTTGTTGAATGCACAAGTTGAAAGGAGACGTAATAACAAATAACGTATGCTAAAGGTATGCTGTATTTACTTCGCTTTGTTCAAGAGGAGACTGAGGGCAGCCAGAAAACAAAATGAAATACATCAACACACCTGGAGACTGTGGAGCATAATTCTGCAAAAAGTGTGTCATTGAACACACAACAAACAAACAGGAGAAATTAACAGAAACGATAGAGGACAACTAATGTCTCTTGTATTCAAATTTGAGTCAAAATGAGACTAAGGGCATCGCTACAGCAAAGTGGAGACTGCGTAAGGTAATAGTGCAATAGCAAGAGTGTGTTATTGACTCCATGCATCAGATGTCTCCTAACAAACGATAGCAATGGAAGATAACAAGCGTTTCCTGTATTTACTTTAAAGGGGACAAATTTTATCCCAGTGGAGACTAAGGGCAGTGCTGCAGAAAAGTGGAGACTGGATCATAATACTGCAAAACATTCAACATTGAACGTGCCAGTCAAAAGGAGACATACAAACAACAGCATAGAACAAAGTAAGCCAATTTTATTCAAGAGGAGACTGAGGGCAACGCTGCAGCAAAAAGGACACTGGCAAAAAAAATACTGCAGTAACACAACTCAACCTAATTGAATGCATCAGTCAGGAGAAACGAATAACAACAGAGGATAACGAGCCTCGCCTGCATTCAAATCTGACTCAAATGGAGACTGAGGGCATCACTACAGCAAAGTAGAGACTAAGGAACATAATAATGCAGTAACAAAACGTATTGAATACATCACTCTTCACTCAGATGGGGGTCTATTGTAGATTAATTTTGCTCATCAGGAGACTAAGGGCAGACTGGGGAGCACAATACCACAATGATAAAATGCGCCTCATCAATCACAACAGTCAGATGGCTACACGTTAACCAACAACAACAGTGGAGGACAACAAGGGTTTCCTATAGACAATTTTTATTCAAGAGGGGACTGAGGGCAGCACTGCAGCAAAACAGAGATTGTGGTGCATGATACTGCAGTGACAAAAAGTGCCTTACTGAATACACCAGACAAAAGGAGACATACGTACTAATAAACAACAGCAGGAGACGAGAGTCTCGTCTTTAGTTCAAAGGGGGGCAGATTTATCCAAGAGGAGACTGAGGGCAGCGCTGCAAAGTGGAGACAGTGGCTCATAAAACGCACCAGTTGAAATTAGGTGCACTTACAAACAACAGTACAGATTTACCTGTGTTAATTAGGAGACTTAAGGGAAGCTATGCGTCAAAGTGGAGACTGTGGCGCTTAATAGTGCAGTAATAAAACAGGGCTCATGGAACGTACCAGTGAGAAGGCGGTGTGCTAAAAAGCTAACCCTAGCCTTGACAGATAGATAGAGAGATGGATAGAAAGAAAAATGTAATCCAAACAAGCATAAAAAAACTAAGACGTTAGTATGTCATAAATAAAGTCTCATTATCCTTGGTAATATTCGTACAATTTATGCAAAGTGGGAAGAATAATATTCAGTGGAATACAGTACATAATGATACAATGATGAACGAAAATACATCCAATATGTAGATGACAATATGGTGAACACGTCTGCCGTTGTTGCCAATGCAAAGCTTTTTGGGGGGCACCTTGCCTGTCGCGGGGGCGAGCACCTAAACCACTCGCCGCTTGTGTGTGCGTGCGCGGGCAAGCGAGCATGGCGTGCGCGCGCGTGAGCGAGCGTGCGCGCGCGCGCCCGTCTGCTCTGCTGTTGCTGCCCTTTGATCCCCCGCATTAGTGTTAGTTAGGGGGGCTCCGAGGCGCACAGCAGTCAAGACAGCCGAGCGAGCGAGCGAGCGAGCGAGCAGGCAAAGCGGCCCAGGCGGCGCCCCCTCCTCCGCGGCCCGGGCTCCCCTATTTTCCCCCCTCTCGCTATCTCTCGTCCCCCCTCGACCGACGGTCCCACTCTGAACCGAGCGAAGCCAACCAGCCAGCCTGCCAGGTGCAAGACCGAGCGAGGAGTAGCGGCTGCCCGCCCGCCTTCCTTCCTGCCCGCCCGCCTGCCGTCCGTCCCCTCCGGTCTCCTTCAAATGGGAGCGAGCCTCTTTTCTTCAGTCTCCCCGCGCCAGGACGAGAATGTGATTTAAAAACAAGCGTTTTGGGGGGGAAAATGCCAAGGAGGAAGCAGGAGCAACCCAAGCGCCTGCCTTCACGTAAGTCTCGCGGCTTGTGTGCGCCATTCTCGGTGGGGTTAAAGAGGTGAAAGAGACAAAAGAGGCTAGGTTATATTCCTCCCCGGGTTCTTTTTTTTTTTTTTTTTTTTTTTTTTTTTGCGGGTCCGAGTAAGGCAGCCATGTTGTTGGCGACGCTTTAGCCAGCCCCCGAGAGAAGCGGGAGGAACCATAAGCGAGCGAGACGTTCATAATCGATTTTTCTCCCCCTCAAAAAAAAAAAAGAGAAGGAAAAAAAGGCTCGCTAAAGGTTGCGGGTTGTTATGTGTGTTGGGGGGCAGAGGAGGAGGAGGAAGAAGAAGGTGGTGGTGGTGGTAACTGGGGGGAGAGAGAGAAGCCACCGCGGTGTTTTCGCTAACATGTCCGCCTGGTTAGGTGGCTTCTCCGGGGGCGGCGGGGGAGGACCCGGGGAGTGTGGCAGCAATAAAACGAAGGGTCAGCCGGATCAGACGAACCGGAGTCTGGCTTGGCTTGCTCCCTGCACCGTTAGCATTAGCTAGCACCCCAACTTCATTCGCTTATAGAAAAGAAAGTATGCAAAGATTCCCCCCCCCCCCCACCATTTTCTAGCTACCCGCTTGTCAAGAGTGGCCATGGTCGGTCACCTGAAGTTCATGGCCCCCCTCCTCCGCCCCCCTCCTCCTCTTCTTCGTCCTCCTCCTCCCCTCCTCCAGTTCTTCTTCCCCTTTGCAGCCATTCATTGCAGACAGACTTGGATCAATAACGCGGTTAGAAGAGGGGGAAGCGACACAAATGCCAATGTCGTGCCGCAGTAGCCCTCTTTTTAATAATAACAACACGAACCCCCTCCCTCCAGCCTGCCTTCTTTTAGCAAGCTTCCCACTTTGTCTCTTCAAATTTGACCCGCCATCATATGTTTGGCTCCCTTTATCAGCACAGGCAGGGAATGAGTGGAGGGGGCGAGGGGGGGGGCTGCAGTTGCACACTAGGGTCGCTATGGGTTCATAGTGGAGGAATGACTGGAGAGTCTTTGGGCTGCTTATCTTGCTGTGTTTTGTTATGACACCATGATGTACTTTATGACACTATCTGGGGTTAACAAATGTCAGCGTTGTGAGGTGCACCACTCGCTGGGTTGTTTTGGGTTCTGGCTGACTTTTGGGCGAGAGAAGTGGTGGGGTGGGAGGACACTCGGATAGGCACATGTGAGCCGGGATTCGAACCCAGAACCTGAAAGGTAATGGTACCTTTGAAATCATTTTGGCAATACAAATGTAAAGACTGGAGCAAGCTGTACTCCAGTAATTATCATATCTGCCTCACAGTTCTGATGTTTTTTTTTTTTTGTTCAAATCTCTTTAGGTTGCATTTAAATGTAGTTGATGAGGAATGGATTGTGAATCATGTAACAAATCTTTTACAGCAAAACCTTACAGTCTGGATGATGCAGGATGGACAGGAGTCGCAGATACACGTGTGCATGGATTTTGGTCCCATTTGTCCATAATTGTGTAACGATCAAGCAATACTAGTTGGACAGAAGCTTTGCTGCATATCCTTGCTTGGAATTGGCTGGCATCGAACTTGCGAACTGTGATGAATCCCCAGGAAAACTAGGCAATGATGCATTTTTCTCGGCTTTTGTTTTAGGAATCAATTTCACGCGCATGTGCAAAATTGCGTCACTTTCCTGATTAACCAACTCTGCTATGTTTTTTTTTTTTAGACACTTTACATTACCTGCCAACCACAGCGCTGTCAAAAATGTACTGTACGATCTAAGCACGTATCTGGTGTTTTGCGACATCATTGTGAGATTGATTGAAGCGGCCCCTCAACTCTTCTTCTTCTCCTCCTGCCTTCCCTTCGTCACAACTTACAACCTCACTCTCGACTTTCTCTCCGGGGCCTTTGCAACGTGCGCACACTCGTGGCACTGCTATGTGAAAGAACATTGCATAGCCACTACTTACTGTCTCTAGCCACGGCTCGTAGCTAGCTTGTGTGGCACGAGCAAGGGTTGCCATTTCTCATGGTAGTGAGAAAGCAGGGAGGATAGATATAGATGTCCATTTATACTATATACCGAGTATATTATTTCTATCATGCACACCTAGAATGTTGACACTTGTGTATCTTATGACGCAATTCTAGGATTCAAGTGAAAAATAATGGAATTAAATTTGTGCTTGGGACAATCTGTCTTCGTTATCCATCCCGTGCATGACAAAAACTTCCATGACACGGATTTTGTACTCGCCCCTGGTGAGGATAAGCGGTATGGAGACGGGTTGGATGGATGCTGGCAAGCTAACTTCCTATTTATTGTCAAGTTCAAATAATGGCCTCCTCTCTCTAATCGACGCCCAGCCTCAAAAAGGACTTGATTTCATATATGAATAAGGAGGACTCTTGGGCGAAAGAACGTGGGGAACCCTCAGAGGATACATGCAATCCAAGATTCGAACCCAGAACCTTGTGACTGTAAGACAGGGCAGATGACCACTAAACATTGCTCTCATAAACCAGTATTTATCTTTACAGACGATGCTTTAGGATTTGTTAGTTGCTGTTAACCAGCTTTGTCCCTCGGATGAATTTCTGTATTGTTTCGTGTAAACAGTATCGATCTGGAATGTTGTACTGAGCAGCTAAAAACCCAACGTGGCTAATTTGCATAGGAAACCAAACAGACTTGCGTTCTCCGAGGAGGGTCTGGTTTTGTCAAAAGCGACCTTAAAAACTCAATACAGCTCATTATCGTTATTACCAACTTTTTTGCCACGCCGTCCTGAGCAGCCAATCACACATCTTACATGACAAAAACAAATTTGCTCACCATGTTATACTGATCAGCCAGGATGAACTTGCCAATGCTAAAGCACTACAGTAGGTCTTCACTTTTTTTTTTTCCACTTCGGCACCACTGGTACCTTCCTCTGGTGGCATCACAGCGTAAAAGATTTTGCGCCGTTTGACAAGAAAGAGAACTGTGTCAAAATGTATTATGACCCCTAACATGTTCATTTCTTATGCCCAACTAGCTGCTGTATGTTTGTCACCCTGTGATACCAGGATAGTGAGCTCATGTACTGCGAAAGAAACACGTGAAGGCAGTTTTTTTCTTTTCTTCACATGAATGGTGGACAGAAGCCGTGTTGTCATTTCACACATGTAGCAGACGTGAGGTTGTCCTTGCCTGACTAGTTGTTGAGTAGCTACTTGTGCAGTGCAAAACTGCTGTCATACAGATGTTGTCTGTCATGTCTATGTTTATGTCTGCCTATCTTTGTAGTTTTACATTTTTGTTCACTCGGGGCCTGATTTATTAAAGGTTTGCGTATGCAAAAACCGCTGCTAACCTGATTGTACATGCAAACCGATGTAGGAGCTAACCAGCTAAGCGGGGTGCAGCCAAAACACGCTGCTATGTTGCAGCACGTTGAATTTTGCGCGTTGTGGGAGGAATGAATGCAGATGTTAGATTGATCAAATCTAAGATGAAATGCGCTGAAATACTTTACGTCTCATCAGAAATGCAAACGTTGCCGCCATAGAACACCCTAACTTAGTAGCGTCGGAGTGGGGGGCTCGCATAAACATATTTGTTTGTTCTTCGGTGTAATTTTGGGGCTTCAGACTGACCAGTCACAAGAAGGAGTCATGCCTTATTATCTGTGACAAAACTTCGTGCGTCCGGGTTAATTTAGAGCAAATTTCTGCGTGTGCTGTCCAAAGTTTTAGCACAATTTTATGCAGGATGGCCACCAAGTTGAATAAATCAAAGCATTGTTTTTATGCGCTTGCTGGCTTCCCCAAAATTAGCGGCTCAATCAATTTGCTTTCTCTAATTCAGTAATGTGGTGTTTGTGTGTGGTGCACGAAACCCAATAATCCATCACGTCAAACTTTATTTTGTGCTTGCCACTTGTTTGAATCCCGCCTTTATAGCTTACAGACAGAGTTTCAGTTCTTGGTACCAGGTTCATCTTGGTTTCTGGATTTAAAAACGTAGACTGCAGTGCTACATTAGTTTTGGGTGCTAACTAGCCAGATAGCCTCCAAATGGTTAGCGTCTCTTGTCACTTGTAATCACAATTTGTTTTACATGAATTTTAGGGTTGATTACTTTGTATACGGATGGCGCTTTATCAATGTAGTAATCTGCAGTCTATACACGGGTTGTTTGTAATATCACTGTGCACTTATGTTTTTATTACGTTTTCAGTTTAGAACACTTACTGTATATACCTCTTGTACCCTCATGTGTGTGTGTGTGTGTGTGTCTGTGTCTGGGTACATAAGCTCGCTATGGAGGTCACAGTACAGTATGGCGCCGTCACTCTTGACAAGTAAACATGACCTTTTGTTGCCGCCGTGAAAACCACTCTTCTTCCTCCGTGACCTTGCGGCACTCTTTTTTTATTTGTGTCGTTTTTACTTCCTTATTACACGCTCGTCCGTAAATTCCGCGAGGGGCGCATCAAACAAGGACGCCACCGCCACGCATTGTTTGTCAGCATCGGGCGCCGACCACGCAACCGGAAAGGGCACTGCGCCGTAGCGTGGCCTTATAAGGCATTGTGACAATTATCAACTAGAGTTTCACACCTGCAGTTCTTGGTACTCGTTCCTGGAACTAAAAGTTTCCAGTTAGTCGTGTTTCAGAAAAATGCCTGGACCTCTCAAAAGTACGACCCTGTTAATAATGGGGGGTTTATTGGCCCTTGTTTTTGTCGTCGGGTACTGGTGGGAAAAGCCCCGAAGCCAGTTTTACTTGGCAACATGACTTTTGGTGGGCATGTCATGAGGAGATCCACGAAAAGGTCTCAATAACCCATGCCCAAAAAGACACAGGAAGTCTGCCGTTTTTGGCTCCAAGCAGCCATTTTAAGGTCAATATTATATGTAGTTGCCATTATGATTTGCATCCATCCATCCATTTTCTTAACCGCTTGTCCTCACAAGGGTCGCGGGGGTTGCTGGAGCCTATCCCAGCTGGCTTCGGGCAGTAGGCGGGGGGTACACCCTGAACTGGTTGCCAGCCAATTTCAGGACACACAGAGACGAACAACCACACTTTACAATCACACCTGTGGACAATTTGGAGTGTTCAATTAACCTGCCATGCATGTCTTTGGAATGTGGGAGGAAACCGGAGTACCCGGAGAAAACCCACGCAAGCACGGGGGACAACATGCAAACTCCACCCAGGAAGGCCGAAAACCCGGACTCGATCTCACGTCTTCTGCACTGGGAGGCGGGACGTGCTAACCAATCAGCCACCGTGCTGCCCCCATTATGATATCTTTTTTTCTTAAATTAAAATTTTTGATGCTGTAGCTTGATTGTATTTTTTTTTTTTTACATTTTATTCGTGGATTCTCATTTAAAATGTATTTTATTATTTTTTTTCAAATTTCACTTGATAGCACCCTCCAGAATTTTTTGAAAATTAATTAATTTAATAGTATCACATTAGTATCACTTAGTATGACATTTGGCAGAAATGTCTGTCATGAGTAAACCCTCCAAAAAGTCTCACAGAGCCATGCTTGAAAATGACACAGGAAATCTGCTATTTCGGTTTGAAGCAGCCAGCCGCTCAATTTGGCTATTTCCAGGGTTCCTCCAAAGACCGACTGGTCCTTGAGAGATTTTGTCTGATGCCTACCAAATAGTTTTCAAGAGCTTCACCCATTCCATATGCCATCGTTTGCTTTCTGTCGCCTGCGTGGCAGCAAAGAATCTACCGGGCCCCCGGACTGTGTCGTGTGTGTGACTCGCGCCGCAGTGTGTGACTCACGTGGCTCGGAAAGTTGACCATTCTTGAGTCTGTGTGAAGGCAGGCTGCTCAGTTGACAGGAAGTAGAGCTGTGGTGACTTTTAGAAGTTTTTTTTTTTTTTTTGGGTATTTCAGTTGGTTGTACCGGTTGTACTTCGCCAAAGAGGTAAGCACTATCTTGAAAAACAGCTTATTGTGTTTTTGTTTTATGACTTTGGCCTGCATATCTTAAAAGGGAGGCAGATGGTATTTGTACTTATAAAGTGCCGACTTAATGGGATTTGTCCTGATTCCGTTGCAGTCGACTTGGGGGGAAAAAAAGTACAAAAATTAACATTGGTTGTTACAGTATGTCCGATAGTTTGTGTAACTGTACAATTGCGGACAGACATTTTGGCAGTGGATTTTTTTTTTGCTAATGTTGCTGCGCTCTGATCAATCTTGTTTTGAAGCAGTTGAGACAACATGAAGTGCTTTGTTTTATACTGCAACCAGGAAAAGTACGGTGCTGTTGATTCAGTCATGCTATACAGCCATGAGAAATTAAGATACAACTTTTTTGGTAAGCATCTTTGTGTGTTCAGAACACTCAGAATTTTTTTCTCCAGAAATATTGTATATGAAAATACAATCAATGAAACATGCATTTTCGTTAGAATCAATCAATAATTTAAATACCCATAATTGATAAGAATTTTGAAACTTTTTGCTATGTCCATGCAGGCTTTTTGTTGTCGTTTCTTAACATGTAACAAAAATGTCAAAGTATATTTGAAAAGAAAATTTGAGCCTCAACATACAGTAAACCTGCATTATAATTAAATCTGTTTAGTCCTGTGTAACCGTGTATCTAAAATCACGTATGGAACGTATGCGCTTTGATTTTAGAGTTCACGTGTACAATATAAGATCAAAATGCGGGAGTGGGAGCAGATTTAATGACAACAAAGTATACAAACTGAAAATAGCTTGCAGTAAGTTTTGATGAATGTTTGACCTAAAGTTAAAAAACTTCTGCCCGTCCGTCCGTCTTCTTCCGCTTATGTGGGGGGTCGGGTCGCGGGGGCAGCAGCTTTAGCAGGGAAGCCCAGACTTCCCTCTCCCCAGCCACTTCAGCCAGCTCATCCGACGGGACCCCAAGGCGTTCCCAGGACAGCCGAGAGACATAGTCTCTCCAGCGTGTCCTGGGTCGTCCCCGGGGCCTCCTGCCGGTAGGACGTGCCCGGAACACCTCCCCAGGGAGGCGTCCAGGAGGCATCCGAACCAGATGCCCGAGCCACCTCAACTGGTTCCTCTCAACGTGGAGGAGCAGCGACTCGACGCTGAGTCCCTCTCGGATGACCGAGCTTCTCACCCTATCTCTAAGGGAGAGCCCGGCTACCCTGCGGAGGAAACTCATTTCGGCCGCTTGTATCCGGGATCTTGTTCTTTCGGTCACGACCCACAGCTCGTGACCATAGGTGAGGGTAGGAACGTAGATCGACCGGTAAATCGAGAGCTTTGCCTTTCGGCTAAAAAACGTTAAAAAACGTATTACGTATAATCAGAGGCTGTCCTGTATTGTGTTTTTTTTGGGGGGGGGACATGATGATGCTGTTTTTTGAGTGACACCATTAACGAGAAGTAATAGTTTAGTACGTAAGATTTCTAACTTTATCAGTAGGTAGCGACACAGCATCCGTGTGCGAAATGCTAACATTTTCGATTCCTTTTCACCAATTCTGCCTTCCCTTTCGTCAGCCTAGCACCGATGACTCGTTCGCCGTCTACCTCAGTGGCGCGGCGGCCGGCTCTCTGGCTGCCTTCCACTCGGCACTCGCTATGATTATAATGACCTTGCTGTGGCCTGCAGTTGAAAACGTTGGATTAAGAGGAAAGGAAAATGAGAGGAGGTTTCCATTTCGCCCTTGGCGTAAAAAATTTAAGGGGAAATTTCTGTCCACAATCCCCCCCTTTTCTCTCACGATCACAACCTCCTCTGCGCAGATGTATGCTCATCGGGGTCTCCGGCTATGTCGGTCGATCGCAGCTCAAGCGAATAATGATACACAAGCTTGAACTGGGAAATGAATTCACCACGCGCTGTCACAGGCGGCTGTTGCAGCACCGCTGTGTGTGTGTGCGTGTGTGTGTGTGTGTGCGTGTATGCTTGATAGTACCTGAAATCACTGAGGCTGATGAGGATTAACAGTTATCGGGGTAAGGTTTAATGGGCCCAGTTTCGCAAAAGTAGCAAGGCCCCTATGTTTGGATCGATGGCGACACATAAATGTTAACCTTATTTGCTGCTCGAGACAAATGAGAGCGCACGAAGGCGAGCCGGTCGCTTTTGTACTTGAACTTGAAAGAACACTTTGCGCACTCAACTTGTTGTTTTATATATTTTAGTATCATGATATTTCGCATGGCTGTCTCACAATACAGAGCAGTCCTTTTATTCCAGTCCCCACACGTGTTGTTTCATTACGGTTATAAATGGTATGCAATTAACCCGTTTGCGTCGCGACGTAAGAATATGCGGTCACACAACACAAAAGGCTCACTCAGTTACTGCAATACTAAACGCTGGTTTACTTTTAATAATATTCTCTTATGTTGACTTTATTTTTTTATTTTTTCCCTGGAGAGCTCAGTATTGTTCATTCGGTAATTTTACCGATTTGACATGTCGTCATCATTGCTCTCCCTTTTTTTTTTTAGATATTTATTTATTTTTTGTATTTTTTTTTTGTATGTGCGTGCGAGTGTGTGTGTGTGTATTCATTAGTTCACCTAAAACCTATGAAAAAAAATGTTATGTTATGTTGACTTTTTTAATGTCATAGTTGAGGTTTGTGATAGGATACAAGTTAATACTTTCTAACACGTAGAAACTGAATTTACGTCACCATCATAGAATCATAACTCCTTCGTCATTTGTAAATTGGAAAAACATTTTTATGACTTAATGATTGTGATCTGGAAAATGTATCTTTCTATTCACTCATTTGAATTTTTAAATCTTATTTCAAACAACCATTCGGAGCCATTTTAAAGCAATGATTATTTCCAACTGTCAATTATCTTGATTTCTTAGCATTCCTTTGGGCTACCCTGCTTCCTGTTATGTATATGTTAGATTTGATTCAATATCACCTATTCTACGCTCTGATTGGTTAGTCAAAACTTGTTACAGCCGACTTTAACTTAAAAACACGCCTGTAGCGATCTACACACATTCATACATTTTAATAATCAGCATCTTGGGTGGAACTTTTTTCCCTAAAATAACTTTACAATAAGCTTTTTATTTAACCATTTATGAGTGAAATGCCTTCTAATTAGTAGATGAACACCTTAGCTGTTCACACTCCTGCAAACCTCTGGCCAATAGTTTTCAGACTGTATTCGGGTTAGAATTTCTCGCGCCCTGTCTGCGGACGTGACGTAATGTGCGTGGTGTGTATGCGAAGAACGGTATGTGCAGTTTCATTTTTCGTCAGCAGGGGGCTGTAGCGATTCGAAATGGAATATTCTACGTTCAGTAGCTTTTAAGTATTTTATCAAAATTGTCATTATTTTTGCCGTGTTGTTGCTTTCTGAACTACTCCAGATGTACGTACTGTTGTATTGTGATTTTGTAGTATTGATGTTTTCTACAATTGCAAAGTGATTACGTAACACACCGTTTTATTTTGAAATCAGCATTTTTCAAGCAGTTACAGGTACCACAAAATTCAGGCATTAGGTCCGTGTCACTTCTATTTATACAGTGACCGACTGCAAGTGTTTTTGTCTGTGCCACCTGCGCCGTTGATTTACGAGCAACCGCGTGAACAGGTGCAACATTTTAGTTGTGATCTGGATTTGATTAAAAAAAATATCTACCAAAATTTGTAACACAAACGTTTTCCTAATGGTTCCTGTTATGTATCTGGTATCAATCAGAACACCCGCTCTCCCACCACCCTCCTTCCTCCCTGCATGGAATGGAAGTGCTTGAGTCTCGCTAACGATTAATGATCCCCCCCCCCCACCCCACCCCCCATGTGTTGACAAGTCGCAACACGGAGATCTACAGCTCACAGAGCAGCCCTTTTTGGCGAGTAGCGGCAATCTCGCAGGAGTAGCGAGGCTTTCAGCTGGCAGCGTTTCACACGGAACAGCTCGCCGGTGCAGCTGGGAAAGACAGAGCGATAGAGCAAGCTGCTGGTGGCGGGGAGGCTGCGCGATAGATGGAGGGAGGAAGTGGAGAGGAAGAGCCGCTAAGAGCTCTGGGCGGTTTCTCTGTTGTTGTTGTACCACACAAGTGCATCCAGGCCCTGCAGGACAAGCCTTTAACAGGCATGAGGGATGGAGAGCATGAGTGGAGGAGGAGGAGGAGGAGGAGGAAGTGGAGGAGGTGGTGTTCAGTGCCAGACGCTCGCTCTAAACAGTGCGCTGATTTATCGCTGGACGCTCACGTTTCGCTCCTAGAAAGCCGCTAAATGACTTTGTAGGGGGGGGGGGGGAACTGCTTAAATCATCTGAGAGGAGCGAGTAGCCATTTGATCAATGCAGAACATGCCACAGCGTTGCCTAACCGGCGGATGAAATTGGAAAGTTTGTGGCTCAAATTGTTGCACCTGATTCAACTTTGATTCATTTTTTTCATGTATTGTACTTTGCCGCTTTAGCACACAGTCAAACCTCCACGGTGGAAATCTCTGAAAGTGGTACAGTTTGGGCTGAAAAGAGACGTTTCATGGGAGAAACACACCTCAAAAGTCAAACTATCATGATGTTGCATCAGCAGACAAACAAACTAACTATGATGCAAATCTTGCGAGACTTTGGCTGACAGAGCAGCTTTGCATCCCATTCATTTGACTCGATGGCTATTACAAATCTTACAGGGATGTGATTTTTCCGCTAATTCGCGGAATTCCGCTTTTTTTTATCTCCCCCAAAAAAAAAACATTGTGTATGCACATGACTCCGACAGATAACATCTTCTGCTATAACAAAGACTTTTGTGGTATGCTCTAATATGAGTTACTTTTCATTTGGTCATGATACAATTATTTGTTCATGAAATTTGAACTCTTCAACATTATTTATGTGTTAACTTAGTAATCACATTAGTTAGATATGATGATATTCTCAGTGATAGTTTTTAAAAGCAAAGGCAGTCCAATGTTTTTGAATGTGACTGATTTTGAGTTGACTAAAACTGCCATTTTATATGGGATAGTTCAATATACATTGAAAATTTATGCTGTTGTTTTGTCTATTTCTTTGTCATGTGAGTGCATTGAAAGTACTTAAAAACACGGAAAACCCATGAGCTCCGGGGGGCTTCGCTAGCTAGCCTAGCTGGGTGCCAGCGGCCCCCAAGACCCCCGGCTAAATTTTCAGATAATTTCACTTTGGTCAAATCACATCCCTGATCTTAGTATTGATTATCCTATCCACTTATTACGTTGAAAACGAATGTTTTGAAGCAGAAATCTTTGTCAACCAGTTGTTGTGGTCGACTTTTCCTTAGCCCTAATTTGCTCTTTCCTCCCTTTATTTGTGGGTGCCAGCGATGGAAAAGAGGGTATGTGTAATAATAACGATAGAAAAGTAAAGAAAATGTACTGCGTCATTTTGAATTACCAAATGAGCAATAAATTATTAATAATTAATGTAAATACACAAATAAATTTTAACACGCCAATGCTAACATAATTAGCATGTAGCTGAGATCATGACTAAAGGCATCAAACAACTTTGCATAGTGTCTATAAATCTTAGGAGACCTCAGATCAGAAATTGTCGATTGACTCTGCAAGCAGTTAACTTTTTTGTTGGCCTTTTTGAAAGCATTTTTTTGCAGGCACTAGTGATGGCTAATTGGGAAAAGTATGATGGCAACCAACTGCGAAACTGGAAAAGGTTTAGCTGTGCATATTATCATGTCAACAAAGCATTGAATTAAATTAGTTTAATTGAATGAAATGTTCCCAATCAGATGCTAACGTAGTTAGCATGTGGCTGTAAATATCGTGGCCAATAACCCCTATCGCCATCATGGAGTCAGCTCATTAAGGATAACAAGGACAGACTCCACAAGTGGTAAGCTTTTTCCTTACTTTTTTTTTTTTTTTGTCCTTACACAATAGCAGCCTACCAACTGCAGTACACGTTGCATTGTGACTTCAAATCAAGGCCCTGCAGTTAATCGAGCTATTTACTAAAGTGGGAAAATATAAGTCTCAAGTAGTGGCAATCAGCGTATGTATATATTTGCAGGCTTCTTAAAATGGCTTCCGGCCAACGCGGTGATCTTTGCCCCACCCTCCTTGCCAAACGAACGCATTCTGCTTGGCACGCCACTGTGCTGTGACCTCACTTCCTGTGTGGGTAGACGAGTGCAGGAGGTATCTCGTGCGCAGCCTGCCTCTATTTAGCCTTTAATGCACTAGCCAGGCTAAACCACCACCCTCGTCTCTCTCCTTCCTCTTAGTGTGTTTTCACATTGCAGTCAAGAGGAAGCCATAGGGCTAATGTCTTTTAACCAGGCCTGCTAACATCTGCCCGCGTGGCGCAGTTAAACTGGGACAGTGAATAGAACAGCAATGGAGTTTAAAAAAAATATATATATATATTTTTTTTAATCGACATGCGTTAGTAGCTCGCCGGCAAAACACTTTATCATCAAAATATATATGAAGACTGAAAGTGTTTTGCCGCCGCACAAAAATCCAGAGAGGTCATTTACGTGGCGTCACCGCAGAAAAACTGCCGTCGGTGAGGCGTGAGGTCCATTAGAAGCGGGAAGTGCCGTTTGAATCATGCAGGGATCGAGCGGTGTCGTGTTTTTTGGGTGGATTGGGGCGGTGAAAGCAAAAAAATGGCTTTAAAAGTTTTAGAAAGTCTGTAAAAAGCAACATACAGTAGCTACAGTACATGTGAAACCGGGAATTGCCTGGATTATTATAATTATTTTTTTGGGTGAGTTGGGGTAGCGGTGCGGGAAATCAGTCCAGGTGTTGAACGGTGTATGTGGCTTAAAACGTTTTTGAAAGTCTACAGGTAGGTAAAACATAATCGAGATCCAACTATCCGTGTCTGAAAGAGCGTATGTAGTTGAAAGAAAATCAGGGAAAGGCCAAAATCCACTATGTAAAATACACTCAAATTGGTTTGTTCTGATGTTTCTGTGTGGTTTGAAAGTGTGCTGTCTTGAGGATAGGTTGGGCCAGGCCAACTTGTCAAGGTGTGCAAGCGGGTATGTGGCTTGAACGGTTTGTAAAATCTACATAGCTTGGTGGGTTGTTTAAAAATGTATTTATATATATTTTTTGGGAACACTGGTATGCCAACTGTTGCAGATTGTTAAAACGGGTGCATAACTTGAAGTTGCCGAGTAGACTACATTCTTCGATGCTATGTTAAAGCAGAAATGCGACAAAGGTGGAAAAATGTACAGAAGAGGGCGGCACTGCATTAGCGCCATTTTGTTGCAATAGATACATATGGATACGGATGGCGTAGCCCACATGGCTTCTTATCTGTCATGCCTTTAATCTCCCAGACTCAGCGGGGGGGGGGGGGGGGGGGTGCTCAGAGGCACATGTTTGTACCCCATTTGCTTTTCCCCCAGCAGGTTTTACTAAATAGATTAAAATCATGAAGAATGTCACATACAATATCCCAGCAGAGTTGGCGCATCACTATGCCTCATCCACAAGTCCATCCCCCAAAGATTCTAAATTTACTTTCTAGCTCAGTGGTGGGCAAAGTCGGTCCTCGAGGGCCGGCGTCCTGCAGGTTTTGGAGGTTCCCCTGCTGCAATGCAGCTGATTCCAATCAACAAGGACCGTTACCAGGCTTATGCAGCGCTTGCTGATGAACGGATCATATATCAGCTGTGTTGGAGAAATCCAAAACCTGCAGGACTCCGGCCCTCAAGGACCGAGTCTGCCCACCCCTGGTCCAGCTACAGGGATTTTTACATGACCCTTTTCCTACATTTTTAAGCAGCGCAAGTTGACATCAGTACATTCTGTTCTCATCACCTTATTACCAGGACCGTGTCATTGTTTGAAAACTCTGTTGCGTCCCGGGCATTTCGCGGGCATGCACTCTCTGCGCACTTTCAGCGCTTTGACCTTGTCGTATCCGGCAGCCAGAAATGAGATCATCAGCGCGGAGACGAGAAGCCGACACGTCTCCTCCACCTACCCGCGGCTCTAAGTGACGGTTGTCATAGCGATCATTATGCCACCGAGCCTACTCGGGTAAGTGAAGGATGGCTTTGAATGCGGCAGCCTCGGGTCGCAACCTGGTTACGCCGAGCGATGGGGCGCCGCACTTGCAGCGAGTAAACAAGCGTATAGTTGTGTGTCTCCATATAGGAAAAGCGAGGCAGGTATCGGCGTAACAGCATGTGGCCAACAATGCCTCTCATTCCCATCCGCTGCCCTGGTTTAACATGGAGATTGGAAACTGAATAACACCTCCACCCACTTCCCTCATCCTCCCTGGACCTGCATGTAAATTAGCGGTTAGCATTTCTCACTAGTTTCTCTCTCTTTCTCTCTCACTTGCCTTTTTTCGGCAAAGCGGTGCTCGAAGGAGTGTAAGGGACCAGGACAAATCCTGACTAGTGTTCTCGTCGTCCTTTAGTGGCGCCCCGGCCAAACGGATGTCAAACCAATAGCGGTCGCTGAACAAAAGGTGCCCAGTTCCCCCCCCCCCACCCTCGCTCATCCTCTTGGCTCCTCTGCTCATTGCGGGGGATGCTGAGAGACAAGCATTGGTGGTGCGTTCACGCGGCGACGGCCAAGTAAAAACGAGACTTTTTTTTTTTCTTTTCGTCTTTCAAAAGAATGGTCGACGTGAAGTTGAGTTGGAGTTGCTGCACCCCCCCAACTCACAAAAACAAATCGGTTTCACCCCTTTGAACACCTTGACATATAGCAAAATAAATCTCCGACACCTCAACCCTTTTTTACTTCCCAACCAGGGATGTGATTTTTCCGCTAATTCGCGGAATTCCGCTTTTTTTATCCCCCCCCCCCCCCCAAAAAAAATCTTTTTTTTTTTTTTATTATTATTATTATTTTTTTTTAGTAGTAGTAGTTCATTGTGTATGCACATGACTCCGACAGATAACATCTTCTGCTATAACAAAGACATTTGTGGTATGCTCTAATATGAGTTACTTTTCATTTGGTCATGATACAATTATTTGTTCATGAAATTTGAACTCTTCAACATTATTTATGTGTTAAGTTAGTAATCACATTAGTTAGATATGATGATATTCTCAGTGATAGTTTTTAAAAGCAAAGGCAGTCCAATGTTTTTGAATGTGACTGATTTTGAGTTGACTAAAACTGCCATTTTATATGGGATAGTTCAATATACATTGAAAATTTATGCTGTTGTTTTGTCTATTTCTTTGTCATGTGAGTGAATTGAAAGTACTTAAAAACACGGAAAACCCATGAGCTCCGGGGGGCTTGGACCTAGCTGGGTGCCAGCGGCCCCCAGACCCCCGGCTAAATTTTCAGATAATTTCACTTTGGTCAAATCACATCCCTGCTCCCAACCCAACAAAAATAATTTTACACAGTGAAACAGACTTCTTAAGCTATGTACCCTGTTCAACACCCTGACAGAGTTAGCGCACCATTATTCCTAACACTAGAACACCCTTTAACCCAGCAGGGGGAAAAAACAGCAACAGTTGTGCCACCCTAGCTATATTCGTTTTACAACGTAGAAGTAGGACCGACCACGCAAAAATCGAAGCAACCTGTTTACGTCCAGCTCATTTTACGTAGTAAATTGGCCATTCCTAGATTTCCGCTTCAACACCACAACAGTTGAGCCACCCCAATCCTTGGCACCTCAACTGCCAGAAAAAAAACAAAACAAACCCTTGTTGAGTGTTTTACGTAGAACAGCCTTTCCCTAACCTTTTTTGGCACGCACTCCCTTCTACACCCCAACATGATTGGCGCACCATACCCCTACTTTGTATCTGGTGATGACTGAAAAATTATAGGACTCCGCCGCCGCCGCCGCCGCTGCTGCTGCTGATGAAAACGCATCCTAATTAATTCACAGTAGACACGGGTGTCAAAGTGGCAATCTCGAGAAGACAGGCTGCAATTCTTTGGGCGAGAAAAGTGTGAAAAGAACAGGCCATCACCCTGCTGTGTAGTTTTCTGGCATGCCGAAGCAGCTCACAGAGGTGATTGTGTGTGTGTGTGTGTGTGTGTGTGTGTGTGTGTGTGTGTGTAGCTGTGTTTTTGTGTCTGTTTGTGTGTGTGTGTCTGTGTGCAAGAGAAGTGAAAGCGAGTAGGAGGGTGGAAGGTGGGAGTGTGTAAGGCGTCCATTTATTGTTTGTGAATCGCCATACTGGCAAAAAAAAAAGGAAAAAAAAGGGGGACATTTTGATGCTGCCAATCCACCCAGAGGGATGCAAGGCACATTCTCGTGAGGGATGGATACATTATACATATTAAATACTATTTCACTATTATTTTTTGTATTTTCTTATGTAAATGTGACTTGGCGTCTGAGTGATGGAGACACCGTAAAAAGCTGCAGTTAATTTGGGATAGGTTGGAATTGATTCATCCTGATCAGTTATGTGTTTACTTTGTACCGCATGACGTCATAGTAACATCGTAGCCAATGAGGATGAAGAACCTCAACATGGATGTTTGGCATTTTAATATGTTTTAAATTTGGTTCCTATGAAAACAAGTGACCAATCAACTGACCTTAGACTTTAGACCTTGAGACTTACCAACTCAGTGGCCTTGTGTTATAGTGTCCGCCCTGAGACTGGGAGGTTGTGGGTTCAATCCCCGGCCGGGTCATCCCAAAGACTATAAAAATGGGACCCATTGCCTCCCTGCTTGACACTCAGTATAAAGGGTTGGAATTGGGGGGGTTAGATCACCATGTGATTCCCGAGCGCAATCATTGCTGCTCACCGCTCCCTCAGGGGATGTGTCAAATGCGGAGAACGAATTTCGCCCCCACTTAGTTGGGTGTGACAATCAGTGGAATTTATTTATATTTTGTTTTACCTACTGAACCATTATAAAAAACGGGCATATATATGCTGTGCGATTTTCAATTCCAACCGGACTATACGAGCCATTTTCTGGTGGCAGAAAGTCAAAGCTAAGTGATGGATGCGCTAACATCCTACAGCCTGACTGGTGCACCGCAACTCTGCTAATCCTCCCCAAACTAAATGTGAACAAACCCGGTTATAGAGCAGCCCTTCCCAGGCCTTTTCAGATTCACAACCCATTTGACAGCCCGGTGACATTTCTAACTGCGTCACATGCCCTAAAAAATTATTCTAGCAACAAAGCACCGCGGTTCGGTTTTATTTTTTTGGAAGGTGTCCAGGTGGACCTGATCAAATGCTTTTGCATGGCCGTACGTGGCACACAAGCCCTAGGTTCCTCACCCTTGACCACGAGCAGATACTTAACTAAAGCATTCACATCGAAAAAAATACATCAGCACACATCTTCCCCGTAGCTGTTTTTTTTCTTGCGGTGGGGGTTAAGAAGGTTAGGGCAAGGGGGTGAGAACGCAGGAAGGAAGGCAGCGAGTATGGATGTCGTGAAGAAGGAGCTGTGGCAGTAATTAAGTGTCCGGCTGGGCCCTGGCAGGGGTTGCCACGGCTGCAGGCTATGCTAATGAGCGCGCCCGGCGGTCAGGATTGCCTTATTAGCGCTCGCTGGACAATATGGTGGGAGAGACGCTCCACTGGCGGCAACAGAGTCTCGGCAAATGACTAACGGTCCTCCAGAGGAGGAAGGTAATTCTATTAATTGGCACACGGTGGATCAGGATGGCTTTGTTCGACAATCCTTCACTTTAGCTCTTTTGCACTTTTTAATGTCACCATTTCCCGTAGCAGCTAACTGGGTGTGCTGCATTTGTGGCTGCAGGGGAAAGTCTGAAGCATCCCATTTGGAGCTTCCTATTTGCAGGTCGCATGATCTCCAAACGATCAAGTCAAAACAAAACGGACACAAAAATATGGCTTTAAGGTAGCTACAATTACCGGTACCTTTGAAATTATAGCATGGTCAAGTGATCTACACACCAAATCCTGTATAGCCTGTAAAGCAGAGGTGGGCATCGAGGGCCGCAGTCCTGCAGGTTTTGCGTGTTTCCCTTCTCCAACACAGCTGATATATGATCAGCTCATCAGCAAGCTCTGCATAAGCCTGATAACGATCCTGTTGATTGGAATCAGCTTGTGTTGGAAGTGAGAAACCTACAAAACCTGCAGGACTTCGGCCCTCGAGGACCGAGATTGCCCACCTCTGCTGTAAAGGGAAATGCCCCTAAGGTTTACCATTCCGAATCTGATTGTAATTTTCTAGGAAAATATGCCTTTACGAGTACGAGCCCACTACCTATTGATCCAACAAAAACATGACTAACATATTTTAGTCAACTTCAATCACCATTCAAATTTCCGGAAAGTCATGCACTATAGCATGATATTAAGTGGCATACACCTTTTTCCAACATTGATATCTTGTGCAACTCACCTTTAATTTGTACCCTGAAGGGTAACATACTGTTTGGAATTGGACCACCATTTTCTGGAGAAATATGCTCAAAACATCCCAGTTAAGAGTTTTAGCTCATTTTAAACTTGGCCCGTATACATCGCTTAAGTCAGGGATGTGATTTTTCCGCTAATTCGCGGAATTCCGCTTTTTTTATCCCCCCCCCCCCCAAAAAAAAAAAATTCCGATTTTTTTTTATTTTTATTTTTTTTATTTTTTTTTAGTAGTTCATTGTGTATGCACATGACTCCGACAGATAACATCTTCTGCTATAACAAAGACATTTGTGGTATGCTCTAATATGAGTTACTTTTCATTTGGTCATGATACAATTATTTGTTCATGAAATTTGAACCCCTCAACATTATTTATGTGTTAACTTAGTAATCACATTAGTTAGATATGATGATATTCTCAGTGATAGTTTTTAAAAGCAAAGGCAGTCCAATGTTTTTGAATGTGACTGATTTTGAGTTGACTAAAACTGCCATTTTATATGGGATAGTTCAATATACATTGAAAATTTATGCTGTTGTTTTGTCTATTTCTTTGTCATGTGAGTGCATTGAAAGTACTTAAAAACACGGAAAACCCATGAGCTCCGGGGGGCGAAGCCCCCCTTGTCCCCCCACCAGGGCACTGCCCTGGACCTAGCTGGGTGCCAGCGGCCCCCAGACCCCCGGCTAAATTTTCAGATAATTTCACTTTGGTCAAATCACATCCCTGTTAAGTGTAATCACTGATGACCTTAGCCACTATGCCGACCCAAAAAGTGCATATTTTAGTTTTGTAATTTAAGGTAAGAGGACACTCTCGGCGAGGAACAAACAGTATTGACGATATACAGTATCGTGTGTATATATAGTTCAGTACAGTGGTCGTTGACTTGTATTGAAATGTAGCACAAATTACCATCTGTGTATTTTTGGCCTTGGCCTCGCCGGTCTGTGGCGACGTCGGGCGTCGCGCCAGAGGTGAAACAGGAAGGAGAAGTGTTCTTGGAGGGGAATGAAAGGGCTGAGACCCCCCCGCACCCAGCCCGACCTCTGAAATTCCTCATTGCAGATGAAGTGCACTTTACCCCCACCCGTTTATTTTTCTCCTCCATTTTTTGGGCATATCACACCATAGCCTTAGATGTGTCATTGAGATAACAGGCCTAAAAGGATGGAGGTGCTTTAACTGCGTATATATCAAGAAATCACTTTTGGATTCCCAAACTGGAGGTGTACAAGCACCCGTCAAGATTCAGCGCAATGATGGTCAGCTAAAATAATGAACCACTTACACACATTATTTCCCCAGGGTGTGACCAGGGCAAAAAGGGGTGTGCCAACTTTGCCAGTGTATCAAAAGGGTGCGCATGGCTTGAAAACAGGATTCTGAATCTGGGGTGGCAAAGTGTCCTTTAAGGAGGCGTGTGCATGGAATAGGGAGTGCACCAGCTGTCAACACTCGGGATATTGAAGGAACACGTGGCTTAAAAAATTTAAAATTCTCAACTGGGGTTGCGCAACGTCCATCAGGGAGGTGCAACTTGAGATTCAAAGTGGATTGGTGATCTGTTATAATTACTCATTCATTTATTCCTTGGGGTGAGTGCAGTGGATTGGGTGCACCAACTGGACAGTGTGAAGTAGAATATTGGTTTGGTTTAATAATTACACGTTCTCACATCATTTCCCAAGAGTACGTGCAATAGGGGGGATGGGGGGGGGTCGCCAACTGGATTGAGGCATTGAAAAAGTAGCGTCAGGCATGTGAACAAGGATTTCCAAACTGGAATGGTGGTCTGTTGTAATAATTACACATTCACACACATTATTTCTCCAGGGTGTGTGTGGTGTGGTGTGGTGTGGGGATAGGTGGTGCGCCAACAGGTGTGCATGGTGTCAAAAAGGAGAGGCTGCGGTGTTAGGATGGAGTTCACAGTAATTGTAATTCAACCTGTGCACCCTTTTTTAGGGGCCAATCAGATGGGTTTTATACAGCACAGCTTAAGCAGTGATGTCTGTAAAAAAAAAAAAAAAAAAAAAAAAAAAAAAGGGAGTGCTAGTTAATACTAGTCCAGGCTGTTTATATGCACAATGCATCGTCAACAGTAATAGCACAATTCCACAACGCCTCCATTTTGTACATCCGACGACACATTTAAATAAAAATAGCTGTTAAAGAGGGCCGGAGTAAACTTCTCTCGCTACTGTAGCCAAAATGCTTCATTCTCAAGCATAATGTTTTTTTGTCCACGTCTGACACACCCGAAACAGAATTGAAAGTATTTGCCATTTGATTTGGTTTATTATGATTTTTGCTAGATACTATTTGCAGTGTTAGCACCTGCTTGGTAAAATTACATTTGAAGCGCCTAAACCACAAGGGTAAGCAAACTTTTGTGCTCAAGCGATAAAATAAGTATTTTATTTTAATCATTATAATCATAATTTCAGCTATTTTTAATTGTACAATTTGTTATAAATTTAATTATAATTAATTAAACAATTTTGTAACGAAGTAAGTTCATACAACATTTTTTACTGCCATTTTATTTACAACTCTGTTAATACATTATTCAATGTGAAGAATGGATAGCAAATTAATGAATATATGTATTTTAATTAACCAATTATAGGAAACAACTTTTTTTTTATTTGAATAAATAATCCATGCTGATTCATAGTAAAGTAAATACTTTATTGATCACTTATTGAATAAATGTTTATTTTTATTTTTAAATTGTTCAAAATGAATGAACAAATTAATAGTAAATAATTAAATACATTTGAATGAACCCATTTCACAAAGAAACAACTAAATGAATGCGACAAGTATTACAAAACTTTACAGCAAGACTGATTTTGAAAATTTCAAGTGCAACACTTTGGATGCAGCAATGGTTTAAAAGTGCTTTATAAATAAAGTTGAGTTGAGGTAATCTTACTACTACTTGTTGACCCCTGTGATGAGACTCCGTACATAGACTGCTAATGTGCTTTGGCCGATGCTGCTGCATTGGTTAGCAACAGGGTATGAATTGTGGTAATTGCTCATTCTGTTTTCAGCTGATTTGAGCAGAAGCCACCATTTGATGATTTACAGTCAAATTAAGCAGTTGTTGCGTTGTATTTCTTGAAAAGCCTGCTAGGTTCTCTTCTCATGTCAGCATTTGCTGCACTCCTCCATACCGTATTCACTCTCCAACATGTCTCTCTCCTTTCGACATAGCCACTGTATTGATGCACCCCAGCCTCCCCCGTCCAGCCTTAATCGGCTAATGGCCTCCTCTTCTTCCCTGCCCTCCCCTTTCTCATCCTTCCATCCGTCCCTTTCGCCTTCCCGTCTCCTCCCTCCCCACTCTTCAGGGCCCGAGGTCAGTGAGGCCAATTTTCATGCCTGGCTAAGTGACAGAATGGCTTTGTGCGTATACGTGTGCATGTTTGCGTGCGAGAGCAGCTCTGCGGCCTAACACAAGTCATGCGGTGGGCGACCTCTCCCCCAACTGGACCTACCTTTAGTCCAGTCCTTGCTTTTCCCTCCACCTCCCCTAACTTCAACTTGGCCTTACAACCGTAATGACAATCACAAGATGGATGCCTGCTGTTATGACCTAACATAATGTTGCAATACAAAAGGCTATAATGCTGTCTACCAGTCTATGTAGGATGACATCATAAAATCTAGTTTCTAGTGAAAAGTGACCTGAAAAGCCGGCGAGAATATGGCTTTGCTATCTTACGTACAGTGATGGCGTCCTTTGTGAAGTATACATAATTTGTGTGGGAAAATTGCTTTCAACAAAACATGGCATTAAACGTCACACCCCTGCGGAATTCCCCTTAAACACACACTCTTTTTGGGGTTCCAAAATACAGCGCCACCAAAGGCGAAAATGTGTATGGTTGATATGTGTGCCATTTATACAGAACAGCGACAACGGGGGAAAAAAAGGCAGTTTTTTTTTTTTTTTTTACAGTGTGAAGCAGGCCTAATGACTTCCCCTGACTGCTGGCACATTTCACACATCATGCTTTTCTGTGTATGTTTGTGCCAGGTGGATTTGCCTCAACTTCACAAATTTATCCCAGCATTACGGAGTTCCCCGTACATATATACAAATTTATTTATTTATTTATATTTCTGGTTACCTACAATGGCAGAAAATTGCCAGGTTTTGCCATTTATACAGAAAAGCACCACGGGAAAAAGTACGTACACGTATTTTTGTGGACATGGCCTTGACTGATGACACCCCCTGACCTCAAATAATCAAAACGGTGCTGCCAAATCCACAAAAAGAGAGTGTTTCTGATACAGTATCCGGCGGTTTTAGCTGAATTTCCAGGCTTTGACTCCCCGTTGCCTCGTGAAAGGTTAATACAGCAAACACATCGCTGGCACCGCACTCTGCAGCCTGCAGTACGTCTACCGTATTACCGAGCCGCTATTTGTGCAGCCGGCGTTTGCACTTTGACTCGATAAGGCTCTCTCTTTGTCTACAATGCACCAGAGTTATAACGTCTGTGTGACCCGGCGAGAACATTCCTGGCCGCCGCGCTACTGAATCACCCGCATGTGTGTGCGTGTGAGCGATAACGCGTCCAGACCGCTGTGCACACCGCAGGCTGTTTGCCTCGACAAAACGCTAAATGCTTCCCCCTTTTCTGGAGCAGATGCTAGCTGCCGCGGCCCGTGTCGCCGGCGCTCTGTCAGCGGAGGGACCGGTCGCCGCACCGCAGGCTAAGCAGTTCTTAGTTGTCGCAAATGTGCGATCCGCTTTAAATCATCTCTGAGGCTGTGTAGGGAGTTCTCAGGGATGAGCATGTGCCAAATGAAAACCTTGTCCGTGCCACAAGTTTGATTTTAATGCATGTACTAGGGTAACACGGTGGAGTAATGGCTAGCAAGTCAGCTTTACGGTCAGGAGGTTCCCGGTTTGAGTGTGTGGGTTTTTTGTTCAGGACAGGTGCTCTGGCCTTCTCACGCATTCCAAAAACATGCATGTTGGATATGTAACTGAACAAAAATATTGTGGTGTCAAGGTAGTTAAAGTACTGCTCTTAATTTTTTATTTTTTTTTCTCCAACAAATACAAAGTATTTGGCACATTAAGAAGCATGCACCATGTTGAGTTTAAAGCTGCAATATGGAACTTTTTCCCCCCAAAAACAACTAACCATTTATGACTGAAATGCCTTCTAATTAGTAGATTAACACCTTAGCTGTTCACAATGGGTACTCCTGCAAGCCTCTAGTTTTCAGACTGGATTCGGGGTTAGAATTTCCCGCGCCCTGTCTGCGGATGCGCGTGGTGTGTATGCGAAGAACGGTATGTGCAGTTTCATTTTTGGTCAGCTGGTGGCAGTAGAGATTTGAAATGGAATATTCTACGTTCAGTAGCTTTAAATATAAAAATGCATATTAGCATTCTTCTTCTGTTTTATTCTTCCAGTGTTCCATCACTGGTGAGCTATTTTTAGAACCCAACCGTGGGCTATTCATGTTGTCCTTGGGGCTTACTAGTACATGTTGGCATCATATACTGCAAAAAAAAAAGTGTTCCCTTGATTGTTTTGAGCAGTGTATATACTATGTATTTATGTACTGCTCCAAAAAAAATCAAAACAATTAAGGGAACACTTTGTTCCTTTATTTTTTTCCAGCAGTGTATATAGATGTTGTTTAAAAGAACAATGCGCATTAATCAAAAGGCATCTGTGTGAGTAACTGTTACTTTATCTCTTTCGTCTAACTTACCTCAATCCGCCACCTCCAATTACGCAAGCAGCGCAAAATTTATGTTTCAGGTACGTTGGTTCAGTGTTCTAAGATTGTCTTAGACGTGTACAAAAAAGGTGTGCTAAACAAACATTAAAGACAAAGTTGGACTTTGTGTAAAACATGCGTACTGTACGTCAGGTTAACTGAAGATTAATAGTCATGTACTGTGTGTTTGGTTACGTTTGAAGGCCCTAAATAGTTTTTGTAGTACCGGTACATCCACCGAATAACGTTCTTTGTGTTGTGGGCTTAAAATTCTTATTTAGTCCGACATGTATTTTGACGTATTACAGATGTTCTTTTTTTGCAGTGTATCGACTACCGGGAGAGGCTAAAGGCCCAAAGGGTTGTCGCAAAAAAAAGCCAAATTGGCGGCATATTTGTCTCGTAGCTCACTTCTAGGTTCAAGAGTGAGCTTCCCCCTCAAAGCTTGAGACACCTCGGGTCAGCAATCTAGCGATTTGCCGCTAACCACATTACAGCCATTAGTGGCCCGCACTGCTTTTCCCGCATGTCACATGGAAATGGGTCGAGCCCTGCCCTGAATGACTCACACGGGCTCTTTTCTCTCCTGCTTTCTTCCGGTACTGGTCAACCCAACTCAGGTTGCAAAGTGGAAGATACATCCTTCTGTTGACATTCTTTAGCGTGGACTGTGGACGCATCAAGTGGTTATTCAGAGTGGGAATAGAAGAGTAACCCAAAATACTACAATATTGCTAAATTGGTCACCCTTGCCAAAAATATCACAATACTGCACAGTGATATGCTAATGAATATGTTGTAAAACTTTGTTTCAATGTATTGGTACCTCAAAGGTTAAATACATTTTATGAAATAAATATGCCTTTATTAACTCTTTGACTGGCAAAAACGTTAAATAACGTTTAATAAAATCCTATGGAGGAGTGCCAAAGACGTTAAAAGACGTTTTTTTCAAAACAGAGGTGAACTAACCATTTTCTATTGTTGATTACTGAAAAATGGAATAAGGTAGAAACTAACTTTTTTTTCTGATGAAAGATGAGAGTCCAATCTTTCATTTGGTAGTATGTGTGTTTCCATAGTCCAAACACATAATTTTCTGTGGACCTTGAAAGATCAGTCAGAAATGCTTAAATCGGCTGGCACCCACGGCATCCCTTTTCTGAAAACGTCTGGCAGTCAAAGAGTTAAGTAGACATATTATGGTAATTGGGACCTGAGCAACCGTGATGTCATTTTCAGTCAACAACAAGTGGCATAATGGCCGCCACCAATTCTAAGTTCAACGAAGTGTCGCAAAACCGATCCTTAGTTCTTGAGTGCCACTTGCAGGCTGGGAAGTTCGCAGCGGTGGCTGGTTGGTGGTGGCTGTGTTCACCTTATGACGACCACGTCGAACCGTACCGGGCTGGATCACGAGCCAACTCTAATGATCCCCACCGGCTGCCGGGGCTCCGTTTCCTGGCAACTGTTTTGCTTCTGCCTGTAAACACAGAGCAGGTTGATGGGCCTGCGAAAGGTGAAGACATGTTTTAACAATTGCTTTTTCTCAATCTGTTTGATCAAATGTTTTTTGTCCAGTAGCATGCAAAGCCTGAAAAAGAGTCCCTTGACCATTTTGTTAATATGTATCAGGAATGCTCACTCCTCTTTGTTCGCCCTTGTCTGGCAAGCTGTAATATTTTGCTTATGAATATTGATACACGAAGTGTATATTAATGACCCTGGGTGACCTTAACCCTATCCTTATTGGCTCCCCGTTGGTATCTTGCGGGCTCATGAATATTAATGGCATTCCGTAACCTCCATTACCCTAATCTTTGCTGTCTAGCCTCCCAGATGGATCGGGTTGTCATGGTAACGCCGTTGCTCCTTGAGACCAAGGGTGGGAAGAATACGGTTTGGAAAAAAAAATGTCAGGGAAATCAAAATTACTTAAAACATCTCGCAAGCGTCTTGCAGGGAGCCCAGATTATCTGAAAAGAAATAGTTTTTTTTAGGGCACTCTCAAGTAGTGAATTGAATAACAGCCATTTTATTTTGGCTTAAAAGTGGTAAATGTGTTGTGAATGTTCAAAATGGTCGCTCATTTTAAGCAAGGTAATGATGGTCATTTTCAGTGCCCGACTCATTTCCACCGTTCTTGCCGCCTCTCCCTAAAACTGTGGTGACCTCAGTTCACAAATGCACACATGGGAAGGAATTCTGTTGCTAACCAAAACAGCAGCACCCAACAAACCACCCAAAAAGTCTTTCTGACATGGAATTTACATGTGGAGCATTATTAAATTCAGATAACCTTTTAAAATCTCCACGGGGCAATTACCAGGCCACCACTTGGATCGCGATTCCCCTCTTAATAGTAATTATGAAGTTAAAGCATCATCCGCGCAGATCCCATGAAATTCCTGCGTCAGAGTTAAAAAGACACATAATCAATTTGCTTGTGCCCGTGTTAAGCGGACGTAACAGTGTGCACATTCTCACAGCGATGTGCCTGCAATGTCGGATTATACATAGAAAATTTGGTTTCAATGCAACAGGGCTGAAAAAGTGTGTGTCGGGATAGTAGTTGCATAGTTTTTAATCTTCATATCTCCATCTGTAGATGTGGACAGCAATGACGAAGGAGGGCCTGACGGTGGCGCTGCGGAGGAGGAAGGCTGGTTCGGGAATGCGTCCGACACTCGCTCGGAGTCTTCGTCCTACGGTGACACCCAGGACGAGCCCTTCCCGCCGAGGGGCTCGTCTCCGGACGCCAACCACGAGAGCCCGTCGGGCTGTCCCACGCCCGTCCACCGCGCCTCCTTGGAACTGCTGGGACTGGGAGGCGGCGCCTTCTCGCCGCAGGACACCGTCTCGTCGGTGGTGTCATCGCTGTACGGCGAGGCGGCGTCCCGCGCCCTTGGGAAGCCCCTCAGCAGCAACCTGCGCCGCCTCCTGGAGGCCGGGTCGCTGAAGCTAGATGCGGGGGACCTCCTGGGGCGGGCGTCCCGGGGAGCCGAGTCCCCGCCGATAGGCCTTGCGTCGCCCTTGACCCTCTCCCCGTCTTCACACCACGCCCAACAGCTAAGTGCGCTCGCTCGCAAGCTGGCCAACAACAACAGTGGCTCGGCCTCGCCGGCTTCGTTGACGCCCTCGCTCACCAACGTCAAACAAGAGCCGCTGGACCACTTCAACTCCCAGAGTAACGGCGGCGGCTTTGTATGGGCGGGCGTCGCGGACAAGTGGCCGCCCACCGGCCGCTCCACGCCCAGCGGTTCCAGCCTTTCCCCGGACTCTGCCATCCAGAAGTTAAAAGCGGCAGCCAACGCGGTGCTTCAAGACAAGAACGCCGTGTCCGCCGCCACAACCACCTCCTCCACCACCGCTTCGTCCGTTGTGCCGCCCCTTGGAGGGGCCGGCGCCCGGGGCGAGGACGTGGTACGCTTCGATGCCTTTAACTCTCCTTTCAGCCCGCAGTCGGCGAGCTCCACCTTGGCCGCGCTTTCCAAGAAAGTCAGCGAGCGGAGCCATGGCTCGTCGACACCGGGCGTGCCCGCTGATCAGCAGAACTCTGCAACGTCCTTCCTGTCGCTCGTGTCCATGACCTCATCGGCCGCCTTGCTCAAAGAGGTGGCGGCCAGGGCGGCAGGGAACCTGCTCACTGAGAAAAAGGAAGGCTCTCCCCTGTCGGGTGGCGGCGGCATCCTCCAAGAGGATGTCAAGCCCCTGCTGGACATGAACCATAAAACTCCCGCACCGTCGACACCAACCCCGGGCCTGGAGCTGTTGTTGCCCTCAACACCCAAAGGAAGAGCAAAACCCAACAGCCAAGCAGGTAATTGATATGATCTACTGCAGTGTTTCCCAACCGCTGAGCAGCCATTTTGCATTCAGAAAATGTCACGACACCCCACAAAACAAACATGTCACAAACAGTGTATATTTATTTTAAAATATGATGATCTCTTCTCAGCTTACTCCCAAATTGATTTACACAGTGTGAAATTCTGGGCTGATTAAATGAAAACAAGTTGACTCGCAGGAGTCCATGATTTATTCCGTTGTATGATAGGCAACAATTGGATACACAGATTTATGATACTTTTTGCTATTTAATGGAAGAGCATTCATTATGAAAAGAAATGATGAGAATAAAGACTAAGAAACAGTAAAGAATAGCGTTGAAATGCAAAGCCCTGTCTAATAGAACAGTAGTGCTTTGGTGCCATCTTCTGGCATATTCCTAATGGTCTGTTGGCTAGGAATTGGCGCTCTAACTGCCGCAGTCGGGGTTTGAGTCCAGGTCAGGGTATGCATATGTCAGGCTGCCGTGTGGCCAAACGGTTAAGATGGATATCTGCCACAATGGGGACACAGGTTCAAAACCATCCTCGGACACATGGCTGCGGTGTCCCTGAGCAAGACACTGATACCCCCAAACTGCTCCCGGGGCGCCGAAGCATCCCCCCTGCTCCGGCGTGTCACACTAACTGTGTGGATTTGCGGAGATGGGTCAAACACAGAGGTCAAATTTCATGTGCATGTTTTATGTGCATTTAAAAAAAAGATAATTTAACTCTTTGACTGCCAAAAACGTTAAATAACGTTTAGTAAAATCCTATGGAGGAGTGCCAAAGACGTTAAAAGACGTTTGTTTCAAAACAGAGGTGAAACTAACCATTTTCTATTGTTGATTACTCAAAAACGGAATAAGGTAGAAACAAACTTTTTTTTCTGATGAATGATGAGAGTCCAATCTTTCATTTGGTAGTATGTGTGTTTCCATAGTCCAAACACATAATTTTCTGTGGACCTTGAAAGATCAGTCAAAAGATCAGTCAAAATGCTTAAATCGGCTGGCACCCACGGCATCCCTTTTCTGAAAACGTCTGGCAGTCAAAGAGTTAATATTTTTCATAGATCAGCAATTTTATTTTTTATTTTTTACTGTGTCAGTCAATTAATTACTCACAAATTTTTGCTACTCACAACACGGCTCGATCTGTATCGATACTGAATTACTGTATTATAAAACAAGCGCTGCATTTTAAGATAAAAAGGAAATTCCAAAAACTTAAAAATTTTCAAAAATAAAGAAATATCATATTTACTTATATAAAGTCACACCATTTTGAGAATAAAAAGCAATAGTACGAGGGAAAATGCCATTTTAATAGAAAAAAAGTCACAGCAGTATTTTCTCAGTAGTATTAAATATCACACGAAAAATAACTTGGAACTTTGTTCTCAAAGACTCCTTGAAACTCCACTCGTTTCAGCCACAGCACTCTTAATTACCTTCAGAGAACGACACTGAAGCGTCAGCCAACCAAGCAAGCCTCACAAAAGGGCACCGCGGGCTCCACGGGGGGCTCCCGACCGAGAGCTCGCCGCCTTCCTCGACGGGCTCGTTTGCGCTCAGGGGGGGCTGCCAAAAAAGCAGCGGGTGGAGCCCTCCCTCGCGCGGGTCTGGGCACCGTGCAACCCCGCTAACCGGAGCCGTCGGTGCATTGATCGGGAGGGCAGACTTTAAGGCCAAACACGTCATACTTTCCACTGACTGGATACAAATGTGTGTACATACGCCGCCTGCGCGCCGTTTATTCTGGAAGACGTGGACGTGTAACCTAAACAGGGGAAAAGAGAGAGACGGCGAGACTAAGTAGCCTTTAGGGGAGAACAGAATGTTTTCAAAGAGATGGATGGCCACTTTTGAAGGATTGTGTCGCAACCCCGAGCAAATCTAAAATGGCGGGATGAAATTGACTTCAGACGGATGAGGCGGCCGATGTAATATTGTGTGATCTGCATGTTAAAAAGGTGCTGGTGAAAGAGGGGGTAAGGGAGTCAGGATAGGATGGGGGGGGGGGGTTGCTGTAACCCGGCGAGCCGTCAAGGTCGAGCGGTGCTGTAAAAATGCAGGTATGTTGTTTGGTCGCCAGACTGAAAAATGTGACCTTGATTATTGACGGCCATGCCTTGTTTTTTATTGCCGTCCCCGCACCACTCCCACCGTAAAGCCCATTTAGTGCTCATTTCGTCTGCTCCTTTTTTTTTTTTTATTTAGCACTCCCAACTCCATTTTGTTTTTTTCTTCACCGGATTTTACTCACTCATTCTCGTGGTGTTTTGCACTCTGAGCTCGTACTCGTGCAAAGATAAATTAATTAACCCTGAGATTGATTTAACAAATGCAATGGACTTTTAGGATCATTAATTGGACTTTTTAGGATCATTATTGAGTTGTAACTACAAGAAAGTGGATGCAAAAGCTGACAAACATTTTACAAGAATAAAATCGTAACGTTGCGAGAATAAAGATAGCATAAAATAAAATAAAAACAAAGAAAAACATTAAATAAAATTTCGTGGTAATAAAGTTAGAAATAAAAAAAATAACTGATATGAAATGTGAAAATCTGTGATAGACCATATATTAAAAAAAAAAAAACTTTGAAGTGAACAGATTTAAACTAATTCAAACTGAATTAAAATGTACAAAAACACGTTTTAAAGTGTTGCTTAGCGTCTCTCACCACCGCTATCAAGAAATAGGAGATGGTCATATAACATAAATTTGAAGAAATGTACAAAGACTCACTAGCACATTTCTCCACACTGTTGCTTGCTTCAACTTGTTGATAGAGTTTTAATTTAGAATTATGCTTTAACAAGAATAGTCTTGCGAGACTAATGAGTTAATATACAGAAATAACTTTTTTCAATTTGTTCTATGTTGTCATCGATTTGAGAAAAATCACATTTTATGAGGAATATAGTCATTTTTACCTAAAAGATTTTTTTTTACTAGAAGAAAATTATTAGTTTTTTTCCCCACTGTTTCCTTTATAGCTCAAAACCCAGTCTGGTGTTGCTTTACCTTACTAGACATTTTAGGTGTAAAAACAAATGGAAAGCAGCAGGTTTTATGTTGCACCAAGTAGCGTTGCCGCACCCGTGTTTCATCCATTGTTCATTGATTTAACGCCATCAATCCAAATGTCCTGTGATTTGCATATGCATTTTCGTAACAGCACAACTCAACGTGATAACCTTGTCTAAGGCGGAGCCTAACAGAAAGCCCTTCACCGTCAAAAACGACCCTGTGCAATAATACTCGTTCTCACCCCGGCCCCGAGGTGTTGATTTAATCCTGTACATTTTCCAAAGGCTTCGGCAGTGCTGTTCGTCTGTGTGAGAGACTGCACAACAACAGTGTTTTAAAAGGTTGTACACTCGGGCATGATATATTTTACACAGCCGTACACCTTTTGAAAAGAAGCTATTAAGACACAATTTAAGTGGGGTGGTAGACGGCAAACTCTTGGCCCGCCGTCTTCTAGCAAAAGCCCTTAAAGACAATTTGGTTAATCAACAATGTGCTTCAGATTGAATCGCTTATTGTGAAATGATGTCACCGTGGTTTTGTTTTCTCTACTCTGCCTTTCATGTGAGTCTTCGTTCTCTTGCCTAAAGCATGTTACTGTCTGAGTCTTAGTTCAGCCAATGACTCTTGGTTTTTTTCTCTAAAACATTAGCAGATCATTTTCTTCTGATACATACTAGGAAATGATTATCTTCTGTAAAACATGTTACCAAATGAATCTTAGTTCTCTTAACTCTTTGACTGCCAGACGTTTTCAGAAAAGGGATGCTGTGGGTGCCAGCCGATTAAAGCATTTTTGACTGATCTTTCAAGGTCCACAGAAAATTATGTGTTTGGACTATGGAAACACATATACTACCAAATGAAAGATTGGACTCATCTTTCATCAGAAAAAAAAGTTTGTTTCTACCTTATTCCGTTTTTGAGTAATCAACAATAGAAAATGGTTAGTTCCACCTCTGTTTTGGGAAAAAAAAAAACGTATTTTAACGTCTTTGGCACTCCTCCATAGGATTTTACTAAACGTTATTTAACGTTTTTGGCAGTCAAAGAGTTAAGAATGTGAATTAATTAATTTTTTGTTCTCTATAACATGTTAACATACAGTTAGTTCTTTTGTCTAAAACATGTTAGTCAATGAATGTGACTTCTGTTAGCATATTAAACATAAAACTCGTCACTTGCATTTGAAAAAAATAGTTATTTCTCTAAAGGATGTTGGCATATGAATGGGAGTTTTCTTTTTAAAACATGTTATACTAAGAATCCTTTTTCTCTAAAACATGCTAGCATATATTGATCTGAATATTAATTTGCTCCTCTCTTGAACCTGATAGCATGTAAATCTTGGTTCTCCTCACGAGAACATGTTAGCAAAATTAAACTTAGTTCTGTGAATCTTAGTTCTCTCGACTATGTCAGTAAGCGTGTCTTTGTTTTTTCTCCCAAAACAATTTAGTAAATGAGTCTCAACCATGTCAAAATATGAATTATAAGTCTTAACATATTTTAGCATGTGAATTTTCATTCTCTTCTGTAAAACATGTCTCGGGCTACCGATGCTTCTTTGTGTTTCTGCCCTTCTGATTCTTTTTGGAGTAAGCTCTTTTTTTTTTTTCTTTTGCACTGTGCCTCTCCGCCGCTCTGGCTGCAGATGGCCATTTATTGTTGCAAATAGGCAGTCTCGAGCTTTTACACCTCAGGTCAATGAATGGCTGAGCGCAGTCATTTCGCCAAACACTGATTACCAGATGTTTTTTTCCTGAGGAACACGGCCGGAATACTCATGAAGCCGCCCTGACAGGCCCGTGTAGAATTTGTAATGCCATCATGTCTCTTTCTAATAAGACCAATTAAGAGGTAATGGATGCCGGATATAAAGCCAACAACAATAATCGAGGCGTTTAAAAAAAAAAAAAAAAAAGCTTTAAGTTTTTGCTCATGTTTCCAGCTGGCATTTCCCGCGATGGTCTTCATAAAGGTTTATTGCGGACCTGCGCACACTGAAAAGGCTTTTGATTTTTATTTCTTTACAGGAACAAAGCTGCTGCATTATCACACAGTACATAAAAGCCTGTTTTTAATTGGGCTTTTGTGAATGTCACTTACAGCAGTTGTGTCGCCCCTCTCAAGGCTCACCGGAGGAAGGTGGCAAACCGTTCCAGTGTCCTGTATGCGGCCTGGTCATCAAGCGCAAAAGCTACTGGAAGAGACACATGGTCATCCACACGGGCTTGAAAAGCCACCAGTGTCCGCTGTGTCCCTTCCGATGTGCCCGCAAAGACAATCTCAAGTCCCACATGAAGGTGAGCTTGATGCTTACTTACGCTCTTGTCTGGAATTTCCCGTCTCAAATCATATTCTGTAAATCCTGGAAAATTCTGAATTTGATCTTACATGTAAAGACAAATATGCCCTTTTTTCACATGACCTTCTGTATTCTCCATTGGCACTCCATTGACAAAAAAAAACAGGCACTACTACATACTATCTGTAGAACTACAGTGGTACAATTTTAGTAAATGGCTGAAAGTGCATCTGGTCAAAGGTGCCAATGTACTTAAGAAATACCTCTTCCAGGTACATCAGCACCAAGACCGGGGCGAGACGTTCCAGTGTGAGCTCTGCCCGTTCACTTCCTCCCGCCACTTCAGCCTGAAGCTTCACATGCGCTGCCACCAGCACTTTCCCCGCACCGACGTCAAGGTGAAAGAGGAGCTCACCACCGACACCGAGGGCGAGGGCTCCCTGATGGGCGACGCCAGCGGCGCGGCCGACCCGAGGGGGAGCCAGATGTCCCCGGACGCCCGGCTGCAGTCGTCCCCGCCGGGCGAGGCGTCGTCCAATCACGTCCACATCAAGGAGGAGCCGCTGGAGAGGGAGCTAGCCGTGCTGTCGCCGTTTAGCATCGGCAGGGAGCGACCCAGGAGCAGCGCCAACTCTTTGGACCTGCCGGGCGTCGGCACGGGCGTCGGGGTGCGCTCCAGCCCCAGTGGTCCAACCACCGCCTCGCTCTTCAGCCCGGATATCACTACCAAGACGGCCACTGACCTGCTTATGAAGCTCTCAGGTTAGTACGTGTTAGGAGTATTTTCTAGTGACTTGATTTTAGTTGTACTTGGGTAATTCCAACTGGGTTGCCGCTTCTGCCAGCAGTTTTCACGGAACTCTGGTGGTGCCATCACATAGTAGGTCGCATTTCTTAACGGTCCGTCCAACATTAGCATATGATTTTTTTGCTCTGTAAAACATGTTGGCATATTAATCTTGGTTCTCTTTTCTAAAGCACGTTAGCCATGCATAGTGAACCTTATTCCAGGGATGTGATTTTTCCGCTAATTCGCGGAATTCCGCTTTTTTTTTATCTCCCCCCCCCCCCCCAAAAAAAAAAATTTTTTTTTTTTTTTTTGTATTTCATTGTGTATGCACATGACTCCACTCCGACAGATAACATCTTCTGCTATAAGATGGACCTAGCTGGGTGCCAGCGGCCCCCAGACCCCCGGCTAAATTTTCAGATAATTTCACTTTGGTCAAATCACATCCCTGTTATTCTCTTACTGTACATACATAAACAAATTCATCTTAGTTGTGGGCTCTTTAGCAATTTAGCATCCGATTCTCTTAAGTTCTCTAAAAACATGTTGGCACATGAACCTTAGTTTTCTTCTCTAAAGCATTTTACTGTGTCGCAAACAAATATTACTTAGATGATTCATTGTAAACACGATCTCATTAGTTCTCTAAAGTATGCATCGGAATCTTTGTTCCCTTCTGAAAAATATGACAGCAAATGTGTTTTAATTCTCTAAAATGTTCCACTTCTGTTACCGTGTTGTGAAAAAACATCCATGTAGCTCAATGATGCCGCATTCCGTCACACCAGCCCATCTTAAAATGTATAAATATACAACATAGTTGATATGCCACTCACATAACACTGTTTTACAAAGACCTTCACACTGAACTGTGAAACATTCATTGCATGAAAACAAATTCATAGCCTGCCATCCGGGGGTTGTTAGACCACCGGGGAATTCTCAGTTTCAGATGCACTCTGAGCATGAAAAATAATTTAAACTGCTCAGCACTGTCTGATAAGTAGAATATGGTTGTTTTAATGGAGGACTCCATGCTAGATAATGTCAAGCTACCATTCTGGGGGAGAATGGATTTTTATTGCCGTTGAACTTGAAAGAAGGAATGATTGTTTGGGCAAACTTGACAAACATTCTCTTGCTTGAGACTGTTTAAGTCGGCTTTTTGTAGTGATGCAGAATATGGAACGAAGCACTCAGAGACGACGGCAAGATTGATGGGAAAAGGTTAGGTGAGGTTCGACGGCGGGGTCGAGGCTACGGCTGCCAATCTCGCGCTTAATGCTGTGTAATTAGATTGAGATCTTCCGGAAAAAAAAAACAGGAACATTAGATTAATTAAAAATGTATGCATAATTCATAATTAAAAAGGAATTTATAATTTGAAATGATTAGCGCCCTTGGCTCACCATCCTGTGACCCAGCCAGGATGCGCCAAGGGGACTAAGACAACTCAAGTTAACTAACCACCCACCACAACACCCCCCCCTCCCCATTTGTGCCCCCGACTCCAAATGGCTGCCCCTCGGGTGCCAGTTGCACTACACTACCAGACTGCGCAATCAAGCCCAGCGGTGACTCTTTCCAATGTCAGTCCAGTGTCAAGTGGCGGACATCTTAAGTTAGGGCCGTCATTCAAGGTGAATGTGGGCGGATATATAAAAAATGTAAAAAGATGGGATGATTATGGACTTTAATGAATGCCCATCCTTTGATCACAAAGTATCTCGTTTGTCAAAAGAGGGGGGCTACTCAGAAGAAGCGGGGCTCAGATCTTTTTAAAACATTGGCGCGAGTACAGGGGGCAGGGAAGGTGAGGGAGTTCCTCTCGGGACTCAGCAACTTCATTTCTCCCTGCCAAGCCAGATTGAGTGTGTTCACGGGTAGCTCATCGCTTCTACATTTTACACCCCCGGTTCCCTGCCTCGGTCCCCCAAGGCCACGCAAGGGAGGCGGAGGGTGAAAGATATAAAGACCAGACAGATGAAGTGACATCTGAGCAAGAGACGCGGAGTCGCGTCCATTTCCCGAGACATGAACAAGCCAGTGAACTCCTCCTGAACTCTGTTGTCATAAAAATATTCGGGGGTGCTTTCCTTCGTACTTCGCAGGTCGTGGATCCCACTCATGACACCATGTTCGGATGGGGGGGGGGGTTGCAGACCAATCATCCCTCGAGTCTAACACACATTGTTTTAAGGGTCCTTTGAACTGGGCAGGCCTCGGATCCCGCTTCTGCCACTATATTTGGATGGTAAACCAGTCCGCTCAATCCTAAACATCCCTGGAGTTTATATCAAATGGGGTCAGTTGCCTCAAGGATCTTTCCAAATGGCAGCACATGGATCCCGCTCCTGACACCATACCACAATGAAAATCAAGACAACTCATTCTAATTAAAAGTGAGGCTCACCTGTCTCAAGGGTGCTTCTGTCATCACCGTTGTCAAAGCTAGTTCCCGCTGGGCAGGCCACAGATCCCACTTCTGACACCACATTGGGATTTGTTGTCCATTACACAGAGAAAGGTCACTTGTCTCACAAATTCTTACAAGATAGATCCCATTTCTGACACCATATTTGAATCAAAAGACAGGCTACTCAATCCTAATCAACACATGGGATCACATGTCTCAAGGGCCCTTCCAAACGGGCAGGCCACGGATCCCACTTCTGACATCATTTTGGAACATTAAAGAAACAGTATATTTGTGGCGGGGCTTTCTATTGAGCATCGCAGCGATAAACTTTGATTTTGCACCATGGCTTGCTGACACAGCCATCAGCCATCCAGCGTGATCCACATTTTGATTTTGAGATGAAAGCCACGCCGCCCCCCCTCCCCTCCGCATGCCCAGTGGGCCAGAGTTAATCATGTGGGCATCCTCCAGACATCACCCGTCCCATCCCCCCCGCCGCACTGACATAGGCACAGCGAGCTCGACCTTGGCTGGGTGTGAGTAATTGGCATGCAGGGCATTGTGGGAGGTGTTGTAGCTCTTATGATTGTTGTTACCCCCCAGGAGAATACTGTGCATATCATGCTTTCTTTACACTGTAAGAAATATAACGGTGTGCAGTACTGTGCATGTAATACATAGAACAGAAGTATTCGTAGTCCGCTTCGTATTTAAATGTCATCAATTGAGAAGACCTAATTGCTATTAGCTATGATGTGCACGAATTGGTGGTGATTCGAATTGATGTGAATTGCCATATTTGAGTGAGAATGTCGTGTGTGTACACGACACGGGAATTTTTAGAACGTGTGCTGTACATACAGTGCTATTTTCTTCATAACAAATGGAATTAAACTTGTAAGTCAACTATAAGGTACCACTGTATGTTTAATCCGTGATATACGTGAACCACGATTTATCAGTGGAATGCTGTAATCTGTTCGGTGACCTAAAAGTGTCGCACCCGACGCATGGACAAATATTCGTAATAGAGTGGGCGAGTGCGATGAAGTGGGCGTACGACCGATATAATGAAAACAGTCTGTCCTCGGTGACATTGAACTTGATATATTTGGAGTCCTTGTCTGTTTTGTGGCTGTCTATATAATACGTCAAGGATCTGAACAGCCTTTCCCATTTCCTGCTCCGCATGAGCGCGCACACACGGGAAGGCCCTTTGAGCGTGACCTCTCTTGTCCATACATCTCCTCTGCAGCCATCAGTATCACTGTCCGCCGTCTAGCACGCTGTCAGCTCCTGTTGGGTTCTCAAACCCCGCCTGGCGCAGCCCTGCGCTTTTCCCTTCTTCTTCCTCTGGTATAAAACAGCAGCCAATTGTCAGAGGGAGAGCAGGCCGGCGTGACAGAGGTGGAAAGCTAATGAAGTTATTTGACGGCGGGCCTGGCCGCGGAGCGAGAGGTGAGGCGCGGCGGACAAGCGCCTGGCAGCTAGACGGATGAGGCGCGAGGCGAGAAAAGCAGGAGGCGGCGGAGGCGCAGGCAAAAAGAACACCGATGTATGTAGCGTCGATGGCAGGTGTCAGAAGGCTGTGATAACACGCAGACAAACTGATAGCGTTGTCGCGGCGGCAGAAAGGGAGCTGACTTGGGAGCTCGAGATGGCCAGTCACCCAGAAAGACGCCCCCCGTCTGCTTCTCGGCTCGCTTCACAAGATGGCATGCCAGAAAAACTGGACGCTCTTCTCCATGATGTGTTTATGTGATTCTGAGTCCTTTTATTTTTGGCACAAACTCGCCACATACAGTTAACTATGAAGGGCCAAAACTGCCAAAATTCAAAATAAATAAATTACTAAATAAATAAATTACTAAAAGTGGGGAAAAAAACGGATATAAAAAAAATTCTTCGAAAATGTAATCCCAAAAAATAAATATAAATAATTTTGTATTTTGGTCCATACTGCCAGGACGAAATGAGGGGGCGGTCCTAAGCGTGTCTTGGGTTAGACTCCGCCTTTCAATGGTCGAGTTTCGCTGACTTGCATTGGAGAACGCCAGCAATGGACAATTATCCTGTCCAATGTCACCACAACTTGCGACTTGAGTCGAGGTGACTGTAGACCAGATAGTCGTCCATTGCTGGAGCTTTTCCATTCAAGTCAGCGAGACTTCTTGTTCGCCGACCCGAATTTATTTAGTCATGTATTTATTTATAATTTTGGCAGTTTTGGTCCTTCAATGTTAACAGCGGCCTTGACATAAAAGCACTTTATAGTATTGTACCATAATTAAATAGAATGTAAAGAACAAACCTGTTTTTGCATCCTAATAATTCAATAGGCATTGTATTGCTCCTTCTGCTATGTGCATCTTGGCCACCAGGGGCTGTATAATTTAGAGCTGGGCAATTAATCGACATTTAATCGTGATTGTGCGTCAATAAACGGCTTGAAGCAAACATTTGACTTCCTTTTCGAGGAAATTGCTGCTTCTTGTAAAGTTCACATATCTTGACAAACAAGGTACCGCTATACCATATGTATTATTTTAATCATATATTTATTTGGGAAATAAAACTAATTGTGTTGCAAACAAAGGCCCTCTTACAAAATCCTGTCTGCAAGCTTCTTGCAATGCTTTTGTAGGATTTCACTGCAGCCACTTTCAATTGTGGGGAATTCCTCCCTTCTGTCTCCTCTTGAGTGCATGCTCGATATTGTTTAAGTCTGGTGATTGACTTCACTTTTCGACTAAAGTTCTTTTGCACACCATAAAATGTGATGTTTTGTTCCAAATGCAGTTGCGTTTGCCTTATTGAGTTCGTTGTGCACCTTTTCTAACCATGAAACGTCGCATGCCCAGACATTGCACAAGTTATGTTCCGGACCCATTAGGACAGGTGAAAATCTGTGTTGGATTCTGTGCTACCTTTACTTACAAGTGCCCGAACTTACAAAACGTTAAAAAATTAAGATACTATATTGACCTTGAGCTACAGTTATGATGCATGATAGCATCATGACAAACTAATAGCGTTGTCGTGGTGGCATAAAAGGGCGCTTACTCCGGGTACTTTAGAGATGGCCAGTCACCCAGAATCACACCCTCCGTCTGCTTCTCGGCTCACTTCACAAGATGACACGCGAGAAAAACTGGACACTCGTCTCTGTTGTGTTTGCGAGATTCTGACAGACAAAAGGCTGCAGTGTGAGCTCAGCTTCGTAGGGACTGAATTATTACTTGTGCAGAGCGCTTGTTCTTTTTGTCAAGGAGGGCGTTAAAAGTTCGAAAGAAGCATTAGTATGCTATCAAGAAATCCACGATAATGCAAATTTGAAGTCAGTTACTGAGTCAGCAAAAGTTGTTGCACTTATGGTGGCTTTGTATCTTGGAGACATATCTTTACATTTTAAACAGCTCCCACATATCTTAAAATGTCTGAGTTTTTACCATCAAATTACACAAAGAAAAAGAAATACAGTACAATTCATGTCTACTTGTCACACTGGTTCAAGTCAGCCTGTTTTGAGGGGGTGGTCCTGTTTTATGCACCCTACATTGTGGAGCCAAACGAGCACAGCTTATGTCACTATGACGACTGGGGGGCGAGTCTAAGGGGATTGCGAAGAGGCAATAGGCTACTTCTGGAAACAGCACCTTTCTGAAATATGTATGTTCTTTTTCTGGGTAAAAGAACGGCTCTCGTTACCATGACAACTGGAGGAAAGCTTTGCTATTAGTTTGAGTCTAAAATAGTAGCCACAGCGCAAGCACCCAGAAAACCAGTAAAAGCATTAACATTTGAACATAAACAGTGCCGCAACACTTTCAGACATTAAATATAGCAGTACTGACTGTCCTACATTCTTTATCCTCTGCAAAGAGCTGAACTGTTAATACTGTACAGTACCATGAAAAATGAAGTGGGGGCGAGGGCTCATTCGCTTCTGCAAACAGCTTTAATGTGTCTTCTGGTTTTATCCGAGTGTGTGTGTATCCGCTCATGTATTATTTTTTTTACGTGTTTTGTTTAGCGGGGTGCAAATGTCCTGTCCCCCCGCCTGATCCAACATGCCCTGACACGCTTCTAATTAGAGGACGTCCTTCCAGGTGCCGAGCAGGTTATACTTAGCCTGCCCGCCGACATCCGACGACGTGACATTTCCAGCTGGTACAGGCTGTGACCCTAGCACCACTGCCCGTGAACTTGAAGGTCGCCATGCTACCGACCGCCCCCCCCCCCCCCCCCTCGCTCGCTTTTCTCCCTCTTGAATTACATGGACCCCCCGGCCACGCACCCTCGGCTTGCCATAGCGTGGCACTGTGGCATCGCTCACCGCACAGGTGGTCTCGAACACCAGTACCTGTCCCCCCTTTTGCTGAGCCCTCCACCCCGATGGCGTGACGGTCATTAATCAGAGGCGGCCCGAGTCGGCACAGATGGATGAGGTGGGATGACGGGGTTGGCGGGCCTCTGGCTGTTAGAGATGTTAGGTGAGATGGTCCGGCGTGTGGGGGTGGAGGGTGGATTTCTTCTCTGGCCAGTGGCGGATGGTCAAGCATCTGCTCATGAGCGATGGTCCTCAAGCAGCATTTCTATGAGAAAGAGATCGTCTTGAGTGCCTCATCATGCAGTCGACCAAAACACGGTGTACTTTTGACTTCAATTCCAAGCCAGTTGTCTTCCCAAAATCTTGTGTTTTAGCGCACGGTGTAATGAGATGCGACATGAGATACAAAGAGGACTTCTACTAGAGGTTGCTCCGTGGCTAATTATTAATTATTCATCTAAGGCGGATTAGACGTGGCCCAGTTTCTCTTGAAGACGTCTGTGAAGCAGCGTTGGTGTGACAGCTCTCTCTCCAGAAGCTCCAGAGGGCCGCGTCCTACAGAAATTGCCAGATAAGGATGACAAAGCCGTGATTCATATATCGCGCTATATGCAAGTTGCTTTTGGGGGGGGAACTATCGAGGGGATCACAGACTTGTAAGGGACCAGAAGTTGAGAGTAAATCAATTCTGTGAGTTGGTGATTAGTTGATGTTTCTCAAAGTGTGGTTCACCAACTGCTGCTGTTCCCCAAGAAAACCCGAGGCCGTCAGTGAGTTACTTATTTATGCTCCTGTACGTATGATGGTTAAGGCGTCCATTTTAAACGGTTGTTTTTGATTGTCACTGCAGGCTGTTTGATATTCTTTAAAAATGTGTATTCGTGGCTGTGCTCTTTATTTATTTTTTTCTACGGATGGGAAAAAATTGCATCAAAGTCCTCCACATTTTACACCGAACCCTTGGAAGTGTATAATCAGATAATTAGATAACGTCATTGTCTCGTGTCCTGGCATTGCGGCATTTCCTTACACAAAGGCGCTGTCCGGAGTCTGTTATGGCTCTAATACTGTCGGAAGGTAGAAAATGGCTGGCTAAACTTGGTTATCTGCATTTAGTGAAATTCCAATTGTATTTTGATTTGATCACATGATCAGAATGTGGGAATGATTTCAGTGTTCTGCACTACCTACGGGGCTTTATGTTTTTATTTGTGCCTGAATGTGAAATTTGCTCTTAAAAGTGGGCTTAAGTGCTCTTGTTTTACTAAAACAGTGTTGCACTGTGTGAAATTGATTCATAGACCAATTAAGATCTTCATTTTGTAACTGTACAGAATGGATTTTACAATATTTTATGCTTTCCTTTCCATAGCGGCCAACCAGAGGGAGGCATTGAAGTCGCCTTTCCACGTCAAGGAAGAACCCAAAACTGAGGAAGCCTCGAGCCCTAGACCAGCCTCCCAATGTCAAATCCCACCAAGCTTCCCCGGAGCATTCTGCCAGGACGGCATAACGGGGTCTGCGGCAGCAACTTCCAAACGCCCTGGGTCCCTCAAACCCAGGGAAAGGAGCCCCCCGGCTGCCAACAGTTTACTGAGTCAAGACATCAACATGAAAGTGGCCTCAGAGTTGCTGATCAAACTTTCAGGTAGGATGAATACACACTTAGTTTGTATGTATTATTTTTTTATTATTATTATTATTTTCCTGGAGAGCTCAGTATTGTTCATTCGGTAATTTTACCGATTTGACATGTCATCATCATTGCTCTCCCTTTTTATTTTTATTTTATTTTTTTTATTTTTTTTTGTATGTGGGTGTTTATGTGTGTGTGTGTGTGTGTGTGTGTATTCATTAGTTCACCTAAAACCTATTTAAAAAATCCCATACCGTTCACCTAAACCAAACACTTCCAGCCAGAGTCGTGAGGCCGTCAGGAGACCCGAGGAAGGACCAAAGAAACACACTTAGTTTGTACATGTCAGGTCAGATACCGCTGTGGCAATTTAAAAATTATTAGCAAGATAGCAATGTTACTGCTATGGACTACCACCATACTATTAAAAATGATGTTCCGGGGAAATGCAAGTGGCCGCCATCTTTGTGGAACAGTGGCAATATGGAGCCGATGTTCACACTGGAGTAATGTGGTAAGCAGCCAACGTAAATGTCTCAATCTATTATGCTTTTATATTTGTATGTATATTTTACAATACCATTCGAAACATCTTAACACATTTTTTCCTAGAAATGCTGTAGTGAAGGTTAGTCATAAACGGCATGTTCCAACTTGCACACAAATTTCGGGTTGCTTTGCCATCGTAGAAATGCAACTCCATCATAAACCCATGGACACCATTTATGTATAATTACTGTAGACTAGGATAGTGCAGTCTGTTGCTCACGTACCTTCAAGCATAATAAAAAAAAAAAATCCAGTGCTTAGCAATGTTAAACGATTAAAATCCTCCTTGACCCGCACGCCAACCCACAGCCAGTATTTTCTGTGTAAATCGGCTCAAAACAACAACATGACCCCCCCTGGTGGAGGTATCTCTTAAACGGTTGCATGCATTTACTGAGAGAATTCTTAGATATGCTTCCAGGTCACGCACTGTTATTGATATTTTTGCCGGGTTCGGCCAAACAGCAAGTTCAATTCTTAGCTGTATTCCGCTGGGCTGAAACACTTTGAAATGCGTACAGTTATGTGTGCTTTTCTTATGTGGTACACTTAACCAAGGGGGACTTTTGGCGCGTTTGTGTAATGTATAAGTTATCTGGATGTTTGCTGCAGGTCCAAGTTTCAATTTCAAGTGACACATATGATGGCTGTTTTTACTATGGCCCGACCAACAGTGGATTTTTTTTTTTGAGGCATTACAGATTTCGATAATTGGTCAAATAAAATTCTGCCACCAGATTAATCACCCCCCTAATTAAAGAAATTACTTCATATAATGAATAACGTCCCTAACTTTTACAACAAATAAATATATAATACATGGAGAACATTCGTTTTACACTATTTTGTACTTAGTATTTGTTTAAAATCGTCCGCTTGCATTTTTGGGGGGGCGGAGTGAATGTCAATATCTAAAAAAAGGGCGATTTTTGCCAATTTTAAAAGAGCTATTATTGGCCGGATTAATTGGTTGGGCCTTTGTTTAACTTTTTACATGAAAGCAACCCACATGTACGGACACTTATTTTATTTAAGTACACTGCTGCTTGAGTAGAGTCAAGTTAAATTAAAAAAAAATTTTAAAAAAATGTGCATGTGGCCAAGGAAAGTCAAGTCATCGTTTATTGAACGGGACAAAAAGTCAAACAAAATTGAAATGAGAACACTCTCAAGGAGCAGACACTCGCACTGAAATAACCAGCCAACCTGACTGACTCCAGCTCTTGATGCCACACCCTTTATAGGCACCCATCAACACAATACTATTATAGTGTGTAGGTGTGTTGCATGGAGTTTGCCCCGGCTGACTTTATTCGTGTTGTTTAAGTACATACATCACTAATCAATATATTTTGATGACCTTAAGCACACATTGATGAGAAATATCCGATCTGTGGTGTTTAAATTCTTAGGCTGTTTGCCGCCACCAATTAGAAAATGAGACGCTGGTTTAACTCAACCAAGACTCTTGCCCCCCCACCCGGTTATAAGGTAATGGTGCAAAGTCATTTTGCCTCCGGACACGGGTGCACCATTGCTAAATCATTCCGCCGCTTCTTGTTTTAGTCCAAAATAAGATGTGAATGCCAGGTGTAGTTGGAGTGTGTTTGTCCACTGCTGCCGAGTGACTCTCAGGCAATTTAAAAATGTCAACCGTGTGCCAACGAGGCCAAGTTCAGCATTGAGTTGATATTCGGAAAACGTTGAAATAAAATACAAACGCTCTCTGGGTGGCATGTTTATAATGAACTCAGTAATAAGCTGTTGCAAGCGGACGACCTTCCTATTCCACAGCTGTGGATTTGCTATTTCCTTTGACGGGATATTTACTTGCACCGCCACTTTGCAGGTACCAAACTGGTGTGTTTAAAATAGGAGTGTTGAATTTTAGAGCTGCTCACTAATGATTGACGGATCAAACTTGTTAATTATTCATTAATTATTGACGAATCAGATTTTTTTTTAGAGGGGACAGTGTGTCGTTACATTTACAATTACAGAAGAAAAAAAAAGAAAAAAAACAATTACAATAAGTGCGAAAGAGGACATTTTGAATACAAAAGCGTGTTTTGAGCGCACATGAACCGTTCCTTGAGAGTCTAAATCACTGTTGGAGAAGAAGCTGTCAAACTAGTGAAGAAGAAGCGGAAAAAATGCAAGTCCCTGCGGTTGCCATGGCAACGGGCGGTTGCGGGAGGGTAGATGGAGAGGATTGTGGAGAGTGACAGCCTTGACAAGACTCTGGACCCTGGAGTGACCCCGGTGTCGGGGGGGGGGGGGGGGGGGAGGGGTGAGGATGAGGATGAGGAAAACGGGGCCGGGGAAAGGTCAGCGCGTTCACAGTCACATGTGATTACAGTCATGAGGTTCAAGGGCGTCCGCACAATCACCTCCTCTCTGTTGTCCACTGCGGAAAGGTCAGCGGCGGAGCAGCCATAACGCAATAAAGATGCACAATATGCAAATGACTTTGAGGGAAGGGGAGGGGTTAGCCTTAGCCTTAGCCTTAGCCAGAACATCTCAATGTGTCTTAGTTGTGTGCAGGAAATCAATGCAGCCCGTGTTGTCATCTTTACAGTGAATCCTACTGGGTTACGTTCCGGACTCACCCGGGATAGTTTTACCCCTCCTACCGGCTTTAAACACATTTCATCCTAAAATACACTTTTCAGAGTATTCCTTAGTAGCTGTTCTCTCGATAACATCCCAAAAAGAAGACTCAGACTTGCTCATGAAGTTCTTGCATGCTTGCCTTAAGCTGTTTATTTGTTACTCCCACTTTATGTTTACTGTAAAACTGACACATGAAATAAAAGCGAATTCATCGTTGTACAGGATTTCTGAACACCAAAATGTTCAACCAAACCGTTAAATAAATATAATAAAAATAATAATAAAAAAAAAATGTTCCAGCTTAATGCTAGCGACACGATTTATTAACAACTAATCGATTGTCAAATGAATCATTATTTTAGTAATCGATTTATTGTTTGAGACTTTTTTTTAATTGAACATTTTCTACATCCTCAAAATTTCAGCCTCTTAACAGTAAATGTTCCCAGATTTCTGTATTCCCCACGAAAGCAGTCTGATTATCTTTGTGTTGAATTAAAATAAGACATTTGCAAACACCTACTTTTACTTTAAACAAAAATAATAATAAAGCAACATTTTGCCTATTTTCTAGCAGATGTTACTGACCAAACCAGGAATTGAATCATCAGCCATTTATATTTGGTCTTTTTCTGCGGAACTGCTACCTAAACACACAAAGCAGCAAAACAAACAGCACGTTCGACATTGCTCATAGCAATATGTTCTCTCTGCATCAATGACTATTACTACAGCTTATTAGGGGACCTTCTCAGATCCTTCTTCCTGTTCTTAAGTACAGTGCTGGTGCTCGGAAATTGTTGGCACGGAAGATGAATTGTGATATAGCAGGTGTTCACTTTACAGGAAATGAACGCAGCCCATGTTGTCATCATTGCTGCACATTGTGCAGTAACATGAATTGCATCATCCCGTTTTTTTTTTTTTTAACTAGGTCACTTCTTCCTCCCTCACATCTCCCAACCCTCCACTCTATCGAGCCTCACTTTCTTATCAAACATCGGATGGTCACGCAACCTCCCACATCTGTTTGTGGGGGGGGAAAAACAGGCTGCCGGTGTCTGGGGGCTAATTATGGCGGGCTAAATAGTCCCCAGCGCCGACGGCTAGAAGCGTGCCAGCAGATGGGCGCTGGTTTTTGCGGGGCAAGACGGGAGGCGGGGGGACCGATGTACGGGGGCGCCCCGGCAGAGTGGCATCAATGCGGGCAACAGCCGTGACGCCCACTCGCCAGCTCGCCGTCGCGGCCATAGGTGTGAAACCACACGATGTGCTCGCTTTGCCGCATAGAAACAGGCCACGCCGTCTTTTGAGGATATTTCACTCATGCTCGCTCGTTAGCCACTGAGGAGTTTGCAGTTAGTGCAAATGACCTGCCAGTACATTCAGGCACATTTTTTTTTCTTAAAGGGAATTTTATTGACTAATATATTGGCTATTATTGATGATTGAATGGTCATACGCAAGTACAATGAATCCCCAAGGTAGGGACTAACCGCCATGTGAAAATCGACAAGTAAATGACGACCACACAAAAAGATTTATAATTGCAGACCCCTGAGGAGGCAGATGAGATCGGTGGACAAGATCGGTTTTCTTTTAAGTGATTGGCCGATCTCCCATGATTAACTCATTGACTCCAAACCATTTTCACTGAAGCAACCCCCTTTGCTCCCGGCTGTTTTACTGGGTCTAGACTGATTTTGCGAGGCCCACCGAATATTGTGTTCTATTGCTATAAAAACATAGAACCTACCAAAAGAAAGCTTAGACTCTCTTCTTTCATCAGGGAAAAAAATGATATTTCTATCTGTTTCCGTTTTGCAGCAATAAGCATTAGAATATAGCTAAGTTTCATCATTATTCACAAACCTGTTCAAAACACTGGGGAAAAGAGGCATGGCCTTAGTTGATCTTTTATACTCTGCTGCCACCTGCTGGCCGTTTTTTTTTTTACCATTGCTTCAAGAGACCTCTTCAGGTCAAAGGGTGCATCGAAGCCTTCTGTATGTTCTAGCATAAAAAGACATAAAAAAAACATAAAATGTGTTTTTGGGACCATGACAATATTTAAAATAGAATGTTTTTTTATACGTTTTTTGGGAGCAAATGAGTTAAGGAAATCAGGGCCTGATTTCGAACAGTTCGATTCAATGCACTCATATCTTTCTAATCACAACCAATTTTCCAATTCAAACAAGTAACATACACACAAACATACTATACAATACACACTCACTCACACACACCACGCAACGCAATGTAATCATCCGTCCATGTCTATTGACAACAATAGCATAATCTGGCGTCATGTAGAAGCTGCGCTTGGCTTTCGGCGGCTGTCCTCACCGTGCCCTCTTCAGTGTGTGGCCGCTTACTGACCCCCCCATACCACTCCGCTTCCCAACCTTCTTTCTGCCTCCTTCTTTATTATCACGGCTGCTGTTTCCCTTTTTTATATATATATATTTTTTTTTTTTGTTGCTTCCACCTTATTTGGCGACTTATGTTCATAGTGGTTTGTCGGCGCCGGGCGCACGCCGGCGCGAGCTGGTTAGCCGGGGATCAATGGTAGCTGCGGCAGATGTGTGTGAAGTCTGCAGGCTCCCACATGACACGCCGTCTCCACACTGCAGCCCTTTGAAGCAGTCTGAACTCTTCACCCCCTGTCTGAGGAGCAGGTTGGAGAGAGTGGAGGAAGGAGATGTGCTTGCGGGGGACGGCGGGGGGGGAGATGCGGAATAACAGAGCAAGGACAGGGGTAGACTCGGATGTACCAAGTAGGGGAGGGGGTTGTCACTTTGAATGGAGCCGTCTCCCCTTGCACTACCCCCAGGTGTTCTTTTTCTGGCACCGTTTGACAATGTTTCCCCTCTCTTTAGCCTCGCGTCGACTCCTACGCCGACGCCGACGCCGACGCCAGGTTCTCGTATCGTTGCGTCAAAAGCGGGTCAATGTGTTTTTGGTTATTAATGCCGTGACTTTATTTACCCCGTCGGTGTGCGTGTGCGCTACATTTGACTGAATTGTTGTTGACGTGGAAAGTCAAGAGTTTATCGCTTAAAAAACACAACAACCTCAAGCGCTTTCTGACTTAGTTTTACTGGAAAGAATGGGTGTTTGTTGTAATTTATTCCTAATATATGTTTAATATATTGCATGGAGCCAGTCAGGCTCACTTTTTAAGTTGTTACCACCTACTACACTTTCACAAACTTTTTTTTTTGCTTTTTTTTCTGGAGAGCTTAGTATTGTTCATTCGGTAATTTTACCGATTTGACATGTCATCATCATTGCTCTCCTTTTTTCTTTTTTGCTTTTTTGTATGTGCCCGTGTGTGTGTATTCATTAGTTCACCTAAAACCTATTAAAAAATCCCATACCGTTCACCTAAACCGAACACATCCAGCCAGAGTCGTGAGGCCGTCAGGAGACCCGAGGAAGAATTTTTTTGTTCTTGATACTTCCTGAAAGCCCTCAACCAAACCAGCCATACCGACTTGTGAAAATTAGAGCCAGCTGATGTAATCAGCTGATATTAGCTCTTTTAAAATCTTAAAATTCTCAATATTGTTTTTTGTCAATTTGAAACTTTTTCCACATAACTACATTACAACATAAAACAAATATGACATTCAAACATTCCACACACATTGGACCTTGTGTATTTACAGTATCTAGCTCAAGCACCACTCAACAGTTCCCTGGCAGAATTACTATATTTAGTGTTTTTTTCCCCCCTCAGTATTTAATCAACGACAAGCCACCATCACACTAGAAAATGTTTGGACTCATTTACAGGTTAAAGCACTGAGAAAAGCATCAAGTGGCTTCAAAATCAAGGACGCCGCAAATGCCACAAATTGTGTCGCATTAATTAAACTCGTTTTTATGCGGAGGATGGTTAGCGGGACCCGACGGGAGCACTTTTCCTGCTTTTTAAAAGCTTCATAACGCGCAGTTGCAGTTAGTTTTGAAATACTCTGAAGGCTTGCAATATTTTACAGCGCACTGCCTAAAAATATTCAAACACTTGCACAAACGGGATTTTAAAAAAGTGATGTTTTATGGCTCTTTAACAGCTGTGCGTGTTATAAAAGCAACGTCAAGTCTCTCACTTGAACATGAAAAAAAAAAAAAACACTTCTATGAACAGTTCCAGGAACTTCCAGTACCTCATAGGTGTCGTTCCTGCAATGAAAAATTTTGCCTAAATGTTTGTGGAGCTCCCAAAAATATTAAAAGTGTCTTTAGCAAAAAGCCACACAAAAAATGCACATAAATAAATAAATAACATTTTCATTTGCACTTTTAATTATTTATTATTGTAGTTCCAGGATTAAAATATTGCCCCAAATGTTCCTGGATATCTCAAAAGTACTTCTTTCTTTTAGTTCTTGATAATTGTAGTTCACACAACAAAAATGTTCCCCAAATGTTCCCAGACCTCTCAAAAGTATCACCCCTTCAAGCAGTGTCTTCTTTTGGCCCCTGTGAATCGTTCCCACAGACCTCGGCGGGAATTTTATTTTATTTTTTTTTTAAAGCTCAGTTGACAGTCCTTCAGTCAGTCCATCGGGTTCTCACTGAGTTGAAGCTGATGGTTTTATTTGACTTTTGAAGAATATTTTTCCAAATTGTGTCACTTTTGGGGTTGGGGGGGGGGGGGGTTCCGCTGTGTACTGAAGCAGTGTGAAGGCGTAAGTGGACTTCTTTTTATGGCAACGAAACATTAGGTCAAGAAAAAGTATCATCGGCGTGGGAGTGAGGCCATATTTTCCCATTTTATGTGGTGACAAGTGGACTTTGGATAGGGGATACGGCGGGTGTTCTCCATCAGATGCCTCCCACCCGCGCCGTGCCATCTCCGGGTAACGCCGGTAAACATGTTTGTGTCGGCGAGGCGTGGGAGTTCAAGTTCACAGCCGTGACATTTAGCGCGTGGTTTTTTCACCCCCCTAGTTGTTAAGGGTGGCGATCCAGTGACGGATGCTCAGGCGTCCCCTGGTTGACCCCCTTACACCCTCTTAAAGCCTGCCAAACAAGCACCGTCCCCCACCCCCACCCCCTCCACAACCACTACATCTCCTAGCCCAATACGACCACCTGATTAAGGGATTAGAGGGGTTTGATGGTTGTCTGTGTCCCCTCTCTTTGTCCTGCCCTCAATCAAACTGACACCTGGACTTTTATTAACTCCCCCAAGGGTTTTTTTTGTGCCTTTGTTTGTTTGATATCAGTATAAAAAAAAAAAATTTTTTTTTTAATGATTTGGTTCATAGCTGCCCTGCGATTGGCTGGCAACATGTTCCTGCCTACTACCCGAAGACAGCTGGGATAGGCTCCAGCACGCCCGTGACCCTTGTGACGAAAAGCAGTTCAGATAATGGGTGGATGGATGGATGATTTATAGCTTTGGAGGACAGATTGATTAACTTTGTATCATGGGTCATTTCAGTTTCTCGGAATTTAAAACGATTAAATGGCAATTTATAAGGGTGACTAAAACTAATTAGAAATGGGCAAAATCATTTTTGCCTCGTAGAAGTTCAGAGATTTTGATGTCACCGCGGACCAGGAAAACCTACAATTCAGTGGTTTAAAAAAAAAAAATTCCACTGAAAATGTTCATTCAAATTAAATTTGAATATATGGAGATTTTGATCTTTATTGTAAAGAAAAATGGTTTCCTAAGTTTGCAGTTGAGAGAGTTTGCAGAAATATATCATTACTGACCAGGAAACTTTTACAAGTCAGTGGTTCCTTTTTTATCCCAAAATAACCATTTTCATTGAAACAATTGGAAATTCATCGGCATTACCGATACATAGAAAAAGATGGAAATGTACGGTCAACCAACAATCTCTGTTTTGGCATTACAAAAAGTAATATCTGAAAGGCAATAGACATCTTGCAATGGTAATAGCATTCAGTACAAAAAGTAATGTATTTAAGTCAATTGACATTTTGTACTTTGACAGATAATTTGCACTTTCTGGTCCCAAAACTAGTTTACTCTATCTACAGTTACTTTCCACTTTTGCAAAAATACATCTATTGACAAAGGACACTCGTTTTTATACAAAATTCCACTTAAAGTACTATAAGTCTGTTGACCAAGGACGTTCCGTTTTGTACCCAATGCTGCTGAAAATAAAAATGCGAAGACCTGCTATGCATACCTCAAAACCAGCAAAAGGGGACGTAATTAAAAAGCACGGCATGTATTCATTAACACTTTTAACTGTTGTAATCTGTTTGCCACCAAATCCAATTTAGCCCATCAAAATTAATTGCTGTGAAATGTGCAGAAGCTTTTTTGGCCTCGAACCAAATGATCATCGCCATATTCACATATTATTACTCCTGCATAACAAGAGTGTGATTCATCGTAGATATTCCTTTGATAAATATGTGTACGTTGAGCTTTTCTCTCAACACATCAAACCCGCGCCTGCATGAGAATTTCCAGAGGGTGAATGAGCAGAATTAGAGCTTAAAAAGAAGGAAATCCAACGAGCAGTCCAAACAGCCGGGCTTAGCCGTTTAGCGTGGCGCTGTGCGTTTATTGGGGCAAGAGGGCACCGCGAGGTCATGCCCGCCGTCTGATGCGAAGGGGTGGGGTCCGAGGTGTCGGGGGGGTCCGCCCAAGCAAAATAGCCAAACGCTCCACGTGAAAATGTTTATGATAGCCGCGGATTGGCTTCACCGAGCGCAAACGCTGTTGACTCACTGGGCGAGTCCAGTTGAAAAGGTGACATGAAGCAGCCGCGCTAAAAATAGTTAAGCGAGAAGTGGCATCTGTTAGGAATGTCCCCACCGACTGACTCCTCGCTCGCCGAGGTTATATGTGAGTCGGCGGGGACTTGAAACAATTTAAAGACAACTGGCATGCAGGTGGTGTTTTATTCTTAATGCAGATGTTACTTAACTGTAGGTCGAAGATAATCAGTGGACAGCTATTCGAAAGCTGTTTTCTTCCATACGCGTTCATCGTTAACGGCAGTAGACATCTATTGAAAAGCTGTTTCCTTTTGGGTCTTGATGAAACAGAGCGTCAGTCGCTACAGTTGATATTTATTTGATTGCAGTACAGTAGACATTCAAAAGACGTTTTCTTGAAAATCGGTTGCTAGTTTTTGCACTACTCAGACTAAACAAAAAGCAAAGAGAATTACACAGTCTGTATTTTTTTTTTTTAAAGATAGCTTTGCCTTATGAAAATGTCAGCTTAGCTTAATGCTAACAAACATTGCGCAACGCCGTTGACATGCTAACGTTTAGCATCGATAGTCGCGGTTTTAGAAGCAGCGGCTATTTGAACACAAACCGTTTTGTGCTTAAAGCCTAACTAAGAAATGTCTCCTTTCCGCACAGAGAACAACAAAGACGGTCTCTTCCAGAGGGTGAAAGTAAAAGCAGAGCCCATGGAGGTGGACCCGGCCCCCGCCCAAGTCTCGCCGCCCGTCCCCACACCCGCTCCTCCTCCTCACCTGTTGGCTTTCGGCACTTTAGGTGCGCGCGAGAAGACGGAGCCGGCCCTGGAGCCTCTGTCGCGCCCCCAGAAGGACCTCTTCTCCCAGGACATCTCGGTCAAAATGGCCTCCGAGCTCCTCTTCAAATTGTCAGGTGTGTTTTCAACGCGTTTGTCCGACCCCTCAAGCAAGAGCAAGGACGTCAGATGTGTTTGCACGTGTGTGTGTGTGTGTGTATGTGTGTGTGGGCTGTAAAACCTTCCATTTCCATCTTCTGGCGGCGCCGTTGTAAAGTCAAGGACGCGACGTAACACGAGTGACCACATGGCTGACATTGAAGCTTAAATACGCATGAATCTTGAAGAAGTTGCGCATCAGTCACCACCAGTGTTGGGAACGTTACTTTAAATAAGTAATTAGTTATAGTTACTCATTACGTGCTAACAAAAGTAATTGAATTACTTCATAATAAAAGTAACTCGATACTAGACAAAGTAACTATTTTCACAACTTTAAAAAAATGTTTTATATAAATACATTTGGATTTTACTTTCTTTCTTTTTTTCTACAAGGAATTCAAATTATGTCCAGGCTATGTAGGGTGTTTTTATTTATTTTTGTGAATATTTATGCCACACAAATTCCTCACTCCATAATGACAGATACCATATACTGTATGTTCTACCACTGCCATTTACTACAGCAATCATAATAATAATAATAATAATGATAAAATAAATACTGGATATATGTTGATTTGTGGCACATATATCACCTATATGTAATTTGTGGGCAGTCGTAGCACAGACGGTTAAGAGAAATACAATTGTTGGCGCTAATAATTACACTAGGCGTGTGTCGCTATGTGACTTATCTTTATCGCTGGCTGTCATAGTGCTTCTTGAGTTGCGATGTCCTGTAATGGTTCTTGGTGGAACAGAATTGTCCACAAATCGCTCCTCATGTTTTTTTTTGGCAGATCTCTACTGTTATTTTGATCAGTCTTGTCAAAGTTGTCAAAGCCCGAATGAGCTCCAGGCAAGGGACGTGGACTTGCTAAAATGCTAACATCATGTTCATCGTGAAGGAAGACACGTCGTGACCCGCTTCCTGTGGTACCTCCAAAATAAAAGTCACTACGGATTCCAGCTATCAAGACACCTTTATTGTGACGAGATACGACAAAAACAGTGCCTCCAACTCTGCGCAGACATTTTCATGAATGGACTTACCGGAACCTACTGTAAGATTACTTCGAGCTTTGAAACTAATAAATAAATTGTAGCGCAACGCATTTCACGTACAATAACAATAACGGCGTTTCAAATATGGGGAGAATAATTAGTTAGATTAGTCCGTTTACAAAAAAAGAACAGTTACCTAACGCCGTTAGTCTAATTGCCGTTGTTCCCAACACTCCATTGGCATCCCCAAGTCGCATCGTGAAACACACCTTGGAGTCACACACAGGTCTAGCACGTAGCATTGCGTACATACCCACCTTTACACCCGCCACCCCCCACCCCCGCCCCCGCCCCGGGACTGTACAAATGTCCGCTCCAAACCCCTCCTTCTCCTTCTCTCATTCGGTCTCCCTTGACTCGTTTTCAGACATGCCGGCTCAAGCACACTTGGCTGAACACACTTCCCCATCCACCGCCCTCCCTCCCTGCCGCCTTTACATTTCTCCCGTGCCGCATCGCCATGGCAACGTAGAAAGAGACCTCTGTCCTTGGCAAGTGGTGTCACAAAATGGGAGGGGACGCTTGGTAGTAAGGGGAGTAAAGGGCTGGGGGGGTGCCACCTAGGGAGGCCGGGGCATCTCCGGGGCCCGGCAAACTGCGACGACTGTCACAAAGGAGGATCTGGATGCAAAGGGAAATGGTGCAGGGTGGGTGGCGGTTGGGTGCGGGGGTCTTGGTGCAAGGCTGTCACACAATGAGCAATCAATATGAATTACCCGCCGCAGCGGTAAGACCTCAGAGATGCGTCGGTGGCAAGGTCGCCGAGAACGCCGGGGGGACGCTCGGCCGCTTTGGAGATGCTCTTTGTCTCCTTGAAAGTCGCACGTGTGGCTTCTTCTTCTCTTTCTTGGCTGTCGGCAGGATGTTTTCTGTCCTGTTTGAATTAGCATGTAAGAACCTCTGACACATGGAAATCAGGTAAGGCCAGAGATGTTGTTTGGTTGCATCATGGCACAAAGAGAAGGGTTGTAATGAGGTTTTTACAACAATTGAAAATCATTTAAATAAATAATAGTGCCTTGAAGAAGCACGGCCTATAGAGGGAGCTGTGGTCGATTGGTGGTTCGTCTGCATGTGAGAGTTCAGGTTCAAATTCAGATTCCCAATATTTATTGTCACTGTCACAAGGAAACAACAAAACTTCATTTGGAGCATCCATACAGCAGTTTGGGCTTGAGTTGTGGTTTACAGCTTTAAAATAGAACAAACAACGGAAAACACCAATGACATGATAACAGCTAGCATATTTGAACACAAACAGTTGCACAACATGCATAATGGGTGCATAAATACATAAGGGGAATGTCATCTAAAACAAACAATGTGTTTACGTCTTCAACAGTATGCAGTCATAAATTCTTGATCCTCTGCGAGGAGCTGAGAGGTCTACATCCGTCTGTATGTCTTAAAACTGCACCGAGGTAGCCACAAATGTTTTATTTTTGTTTTCCAGAAAAAGTGAGCAAAGCCAACAACCACAAGGACGGCAACATGGTGGGGATTAACAGGTGAGTCGATGACAACAAAGACCATAAAACTGAAAAAATGTGCTTGTTGTCAACATGGCTTTGGTTTCCTCTACATCTTTTTCAGTCCGTTCTTGGACGAGTGCTTTCGACAATCACCCTTCAACTCGCGTTCCAAAAGCTCCTCCCCCGCAGAGGCCAGCTCCTCCACCCGGCCGCCTTTCCACGGTAACACGCACACACATGCATACTCTTTTAGTAGTGAAAAGACAAAGGCATTTCCACCCACATCTCAATTAACTACATTGTGTCAACCTCCAGCTTCCGGCTTAGATCTCAAACGAACCTTTGGGCTCCATGCCCCCCTTGCCCGGGGCGTCCCCCCAGTCTCCTTTACTGTGGCAGCCGGCAGTCCAGAGGTTAATTAGCCTGTGCCAGCTTTACCTGTCCCTCTGCCAGTTAATGGAAATCTGATTGGCTCCTGGGTGTCAAAGAGTGGCCTGAAAGTTAATTCAGCACCCCCACCACACACACGCGCACACATTTTTCCCTTGTGCGTTTGAACCGCTGCTGCTCCCTTTAACTCCACTCCTCTTTTAAGTCGTTATCTGCTCTCCGTGTGAACAAATCCACACCCGCGCTTCCTCGTTCCACTTGTCTTTAGCTCGTGTTTGTAGACACTTTTTATTGTAAATGTTGCATTGTATCTTCAATATTTTCCTGCCGCTACAGAGCTGGATGGTTGGCATCAGTGGAGGAAAAAATACACAAATATAAAAAGTTGCTAAACAAATTGTTGAAAAACACACAAATATGAGGGAAAAATAATTAGAATTTTTTGGGAATATATTGTATTTAAATATTTAACATTATAAAAGGTGAAAAAATACATTAAAAAATGTTTTACAATAATACAACAAGCCGCCCAAAATATTAAATATTAGACGGTAATATAAAAAAAACATATATATATATATATATATATATATATATATATATATATATATATACAAATGTTGTTTGAAAAAAAATTGCAAATAAAATACAGTAAATACTTAATTTAATATTAACATCAATAACAAAATGCCAAAAAAGATTAGATGAAGAATAAATATCAGAAAAAATATACTAGACTAAAAGTACAAAATTATGACAACTAAAAACATAAAAAATAATTTTAAAAAAAATACATGAATATACATAAATAAAAAGAAATTTAAAAAAACTATAAAATAACTATAAAACTACATAAATCAGATCAGATACAAATAAACATTTTAGGACAAAATATTACGTGACAATATTTATTTAGGAAAAAAATAGAGGAATATCAGATGAAAAATACACAAATACTAGGGAAAAAATAGAAACATTTAAGCCGACAGACAATACAATAACTAAGCTAAATGCTACATAAATCTGATTTATTGTTTACTATTATTTACTGTATGCAGCAACACACTCTGCAGCGGAAACACAAATCAGACCAAACTGCGTGTGGCTTTAACGTTGTCTCGTTAAGTCTTGGGGTGGTTAACCACAATCCTGTATCTCTTGCCCGTGTCCATCTCTGTTAAATGGAACTAATTAGACAATCGCCCTCTTGAAACCCTGCAGAGCGACCTAATTGGCTTAATCGGACTTGCTGTTTGTCAGGTGGCCGCCTCCCAAGTTTGGCCGGCTTGTTAAAGCCTGACGTGACCGGACCGTGCCTCTCTTCTCACCTGTGAGGCCTTGATTGGCTCAGACTCATTAGAAGGTCTGGGAAAATACCAGACTGCCATTTTACTCCCTGCAGTTTGGAAATCCCTGTGCAGACCTTGCTAACGTCAAGGCTACACCAAAAACGTTCACGGGGGTCAACATGACTCAACTTGTGCGTGTGTGTGTTGTAGATTCCGAAAAGGAAGAAGGCGAACCGGGCAATGGCATTGCCCAGTGGCGGCTCAACGAGCAGCTCTACCCGTGTCCCGTCTGTGGGAAAGTATTTGGAAGGCAACAGACGCTATCGCGCCACCTGGCCCTACACACAGGTAACACCACACCAGAAATGAGAACATTTCACCTCACCATAATTGTGACCAAAAATAGTCACGGTTATCAGTATTACATAATTGGATAGAGTTAGCAGTGATTCGCAAAGGGTGATGCATGTACCACTCAAGCTACCTCTAGTGGTGTGCAAAATAATCATTGCCAAAGAACAGTTCAGTTGTATTTAACTTTAAATTTTTACATGTCATCTTAACTCTTTCATGCACAAATTCTAATAACCTACATCAGGATTTTTTTTTCTCAACAGTTTATATATATATATATATATATATATATATATATATATATATATATATATATATATATATATATATTTTTTTTTATTATTATTTTTTTTTTTTTTACTTATATTTTGGGGGGATAATGTGCATTTGAGCAACCGATGAAATATGTTTGTAAGAATAGAATAAATAACAAAAAAATAATGTAAACACTATCGAAAATGTCTGTTTGATTTTTAACATTGTGTTCACATTTAACATAATTCAAAACTACTACAGGTATTGCAAAACATTTACCCATTTGTCTTTTTTTTCTGGCAACCCTTCATCACTGCCGCTGTCATCTTCCCCACTTGAGTCAAGTGGTATATAGTCGACTATTTTGTAGCTTTTGCTAGCATATTCTGCACCAGACCACTACAAAACATAAGGACCAGGATCCTTACTCTAATATGAGAACTAAAATCCATAAAATAATGCTTTAATACAAATTAAAGAAAATAAATAAGTACTGCAGATGAAGTATTTTCAAAAGTAACAAAGTTACAGCAACACTAAGTTGTAGTCACAATACAGCTAAATCCAACGTCCAATTTAGTGGACTCATGATCAATCGCCATTTCCTCAAATTACAAAATCAATACTTGGATATTTTAACAATTATATTACTCTTTAGCTGTTGCTTGATGTCCTAATATATTTTTTACTTGCAAGGGCGTCCTGGAATAGAAGCAATAGACACGTATTCCTTACTTAGTTGGCCATCTTGTTGTCAGCCTTTTTTTCTTCTTTTTTTTTTGCACTTACAAACGTGGACTAAATGTCAAGACACTAGTACAATACTGTCCACTGGAGTGGCTAATGGCCAACTGTGGCTAAACAATTAATTTATATAGGAGAGAGCAACGTTTCAATAGCTGTCCGCTGTAGTAAGCACTATCCGTGAAAGGGTTAAAGGTCTGTTTATTTTTAAACAATTGTCTCTTGAAACTACTCACAGAGGGAGGGGCTTTTCGAAAACTTGATATGTATTACAATCATAAAAAAAATAGCACAAGGATGCTAAATATGAAACAATCATCGAAACATATTGAATTATATCATGAATATAAGCGGCCAGTACCAGTTCTGACTCAGTCAGCCTGCCTATGGCTCATAACCACCATCCAAACGGGCTTAATTATGACAAAAAACTAAAAGTTTATTTAATTTACTTGATTTGAATATGTGCATAGGTTGCATATGAATATGTGTTAAACATATATCATTTGATTATATTTGATAACAACATGGGGAGATTACGTCAGTTTACCACATTGATCATGTGCAACCGAAACACTAAAATTGAAACCCTTTGGATTTGCTTTATTCAAACATGTACATCGGATTGCACATGAATAATAAGTGGTAAACTGAACTATTTTTTTCTTCTTCTCCTCCCAAAATAAACACACACCACACTGATTTTCCAGTCTAGTGGACACCTATTTTAGCTGTGGCTGCTATCGCTAACGTTGTTGCGCTAACTCATCATGTGGCTTCAGAGGTGTGAATTTTGGTAAATGAGGTTGACTAGACTAGCTTACCCTTCCTTTTAAAGAGATTACAACCATGATTAGGCTCACCGGGAAAAGTTCCATTTGAATGTCCCCCTGCCCACATCCTTCATGGATCCTCTCTGTCGTTGCTTCTTCTCATCCCGCTTTTGGGATGTGTGGGACGCGTGGGACGCGTCCTCCTCAGGAGGGGGCGGGGCAGTGCAGTGAGTTGTGGGCTGGGGATGGCATGGCGCTCCTAATCAAAGAGCGCACAAATTGAGACTCGTGTAGAAGATGTCTCCCCCCCTCGACACAATTGGACATGCTCGCGCGCACACACACGCCATCTGAGCGTGTTGGCCGCGAACAGCTTGGCCGCACCACAGAGAGCAGAAGCTGGGGCATATGTCACCATGGTGGTCTTTTTGGTCTCCCCGGCGACATAAAGGTTGCCTGGCTTTGTGTCCTTTGGGCAAATGAAGTGTGTGTGTTTCGACACAGCAATGATGTGTTGTTATGATGATCTATTGAAACAAAATAGATAAGACATGTGACAAAGAAATTATACCAGCTATAACAGTCTTACAAGTGAAAACACCCGATCCTGTCTACAGCTCTGCAAAAACAAGGTTCGATTATGTTCATGCTCATGAACATTTTTCCCGGCCCCTTCGGATGAAATTGACAGCGGGTTTAGTGAAGGTGAGGCAGGGCTAAGTAATGAGATGTAAACTAGCTCTAGAGTGTGCCTCATCGGAGTTCATGTTTGCGTGTGTGTGTGTGTTTTGTGGCAGAGGAAAGGAAGTACAAATGTCACCTTTGCCCGTACGCCGCCAAGTGCAGGGCCAACCTCAATCAGCACCTGACCATCCACTCCGTCAAGCTGGTCAACACGGACGCCGAGCAGATCGTCAGCGCCGTCGCCGCCGCCGCCGCAGATGGCGCCGAGCGCAAGAACTGCGCCTACTACTACAGGTGATCATTAACGATGATCCCTTACTATTTTTACGGAAGGGAACCTCGACCATCAAGTGTACGTTTTCGTGCCGTTGAAATACACAACGCAAAAAAAAGCCCAAAAGAAACGACAGATCACACTTAGATGCTCGCTAAGTCTCGTGAGATTTGCTGAAGTTTTTGTCCGTCCAATTTATTCAACTTTAGAGTTTCTAATCTGGTTGTTTACATTTAAGTTTTTTTTTTTTTTTTTTTTTAGAAGAGAAGTGTAGCAGTAGTACAGCATTACATGTAATTGACTGAACGAAATAATAAAATATAAGTGTAATACCAAGTAATTAATACATCTATTAAAATATAGTTTAAGTATTGATCATTTAAAAGGAATCTCCAGTTCTGGGTAAAAATTTATTAAATACAAATGAAATAAAACTATATGTAATCTATAATATAATGAATATAGAATATTTTTTCAACACATAACATTTCTCCAGTTCCATCTTAAATTCTGGCACCAAATAAGTAGTGAATGAAATAAATAAAATTAAATGATTATAATATAAACAATAAAATGTAATAATTATTGCAAGCTAAATAAAAAAATATATATTTGCTCCACATGCAGCTTTTTAATTAATAAAAAAAAATCTGTTTATATATATATATATATGCAAAAAAGTTATTCCCTATAATCCAGGTAATGAATACATAATTAAATGATAATTAATAAATACAATATTAATTGAATTCCTCAGTTTCATCAATGTGCAGGATTTAGCCCAAAAAAATAAAATATTAATAGAAAAGATCTTTGTGTTCTGGCTGTAAACCAATTAATAATATCCTTGATTTGTTAGTACTAAAGCAGTTTAATCATCGACGATTCACATTATGCTCACTATTCTGTGGCCAAGAGACATTAGCTTAGCTGAATATAAAGACGGGCGTCGTGACTCCCCGTTTTTCAAGTGAAATGACTTCCCATTGCTTTTGCTGGATCTAATGAATCCATCATTGGACTAATCTGCATCAAAGCTCTCAAAGGAAGCCAAGCTGCGCCACTTCGCAAATGCGTGCTGGCGTTGCTTGACACATAGCGTCTCACTCGCTTTTTTTTTTCTCTCTCTTGCGCTCGCTTGCAGCTGCCATGTTTGCGGCTTCCAGACGGAGCTCAACGCCCAGTTCGTGGGCCACATGTCGCTCCATGTGGACAAGGAGCAGTGGATGTTCTCGCTCTGCTGCAGCGTCTGCGACTTTGTGTGCATGGAGGAGGGCGACATGAAGAGCCACATAAGCACCGGACACGCAGGTACACACTTTTCAAAAAAAATAAAAAAATAGCTCACTCCAAACGTCTGTTGGCGAGTCAAGCAATGTCAGACTTGGTTGAATAAAACAAAGTTACAGTGAAGGTTGTTTTAGTTAACTCTTTGACTGCCAAAAACGTTAAATAACGTTTAGTAAAATCCTATGGAGGAGTGCCAAAGACGTTAAAAGACGTTTTTTTCAAAACAGAGGTGGAACTAACCATTTTCTATTGTTGATTACTCAAAAACGGAATAAGGTAGAAACAAACTTTTTTTTCTGATGAAAGATGAGAGTCCAATCTTTCATTTGGTAGTATGTGTGTTTCCATAGTCCAAACACATAATTTTCTGTGGACCTTGAAAGATCAGTCAAAAATGCTTAAATCGGCTGGCACCCACGGCATCCCTTTTCTGAAAACGTCTGGCAGTCAAAGAGTTAACTGAAACTAAAATAGATAAAAAAAATTCATTAACGAAATAAAAAATAAAAAAAGTTTTTGAAACTACATTTTACTATAATTATAGTGGAAAATGTCCTTAACTTCCGTCTTTGGTGATTAGTTTAATACATGAGCCTTTGGGGTTGATTTTTAAATGTGATTTAAGTATATTGATTTCAATATTCACCGAATAAGGACAAAAGTGATGTCATCTAGCAGCAGCCAATAGAAAAGCACCTTCAGCGATGACATCGCTTTTTGACGACAATTTTGCGTGTTTGACTTTTGGCTCCAATGGCTCGCCTTGCTTGCTTTTTTCATTTAATTCAGCCGAAACTCAACGCTCGGTAAGAATTGCGTTGCTTTTTTTATTTGCTTATTAAATATTGCACACAAGTAATACACAACATTTTTAAAGCAAAAAAAACAAAAACTAAGCATTTTTAAAATAACTAAAACTAATAAAAACTCACAGGGCCGCCCTGAAAACTAATTAATTTAATTTAATTAATACTAACTACTGGGATGTGATTTTTCCGCTAATTCGCGGAATTCCGCTTTTTTTTATCCCCCACCCCCCCCCCCCCCCAAAATCGATTTTTTTTTTTTTTTTTTTTAGTAGTTCATTGTGTATGCACATGACTCCGACAGATAACATCTTCTGCTATAACAAAGACATTTGTGGTATGCTCTAATATGAGTTACTTTTCATTTGGTCATGATATAATTATTTGGTCATGCTTCCCCCCCCGGCTAAATTTTCCGATAATTTCACTTTGGTCAAATCACATCCCTGTAACTAAATGAAAAAACTAAATACAAACTAACTATAATGCAAATTCAAAAACTATAATAACCCTGCAGTGAAGTTAAACTTGGTTAATCAAAACAGGTTTATAGCCAAGTTGGCTTAAAAAAAAAAAAAACTCATGTGTCAAATGTAGGTTATTAAAACGTGTCATCTTCTCGTCTCGTAACATTCCAGGCCTGAACTCGAGGAGTCCTTTGAGCGAGACCAAGAGCACGTCGTCGTCCCTCTCGGCACTCAGCGACTCGCTCAACAGCTCGGAAGGCGGCGACTTCACGCACGGCAGTGGCGAAGAACTCAAAAGCCTGCTGGCCCCGCCCTCCTTGGCAGGCAGCCAATCCAGCTCCGGGAGCCACTCGGGCTCGGGAACGGAGGACAAATCCGATAAAGGTAAAAGGATTGAAATGTAAATGCAGGGCGTGCCTCGACTTGGGAATATTGTGGAACATAGGGAAAACATTTTCGTACTTCCGAAAGTCTGAATGAAATCGAGTGCAAAACAGTAAAATAATACAGCACAACCTGAGGTTTCCATGACCTCATAAACTTAAATGTTGGGACATTCTAAAACAGAGGACCCACTGATTCTATCTTTCCTAATGGAACGCTGAGTAGTTTTGACATTGATGTTGCGTGGACTTAGTACAGAGCCTTGTGGAACACCGACAGTATCTATTCACAGGGGGGTCCTCATTTTACAACAAAATTCACTTCCTACAGTGGCAATGTTACCATGATTTGTATTACCAATTACAGTCCACTCAAAGGGAAGTAAAAAGGAAAAAAAAAATCTTTAAGGTACTTTTTTTTTTATATACGTTCTTTTCATTGTCTATTGTTTTATACCATATAGTGCTATATTTGTCTTTATTAAAAATTTGAGCTGAATAATTACTGGAATTCAAACTAACTTCTCAATGTTGTAGAATGCAATTTTCTAATCGCTGGAGCTTCTCGAAACTGTAAAAAAAAAAAAGAGATTATTATTTTTTTATTATTGATTTAAAAAAATATATATTATTAGTTTTTTAAATGTAATTTTATATATATATATATATATATATATTTTTTTTTTAATTTGTTTTAATTTGATGTAATTTTAATGAATGAATGATTTTTTTTAATTATTGATGAGTGTATGTACAAATTAACGCCCACCAACTTTCACATCCCTCTGGCCAGGCTTCGAGTGCGTGTTCTGCACGTTTGTGTGCAAGACGCGCAGCATGTACGAACGCCACCTGCAGATCCACCTGATCACGCGCATGTTCGAGTGCGACGTTTGCCACAAGTTCCTCAAGACGCCCGAGCAGCTGCTGGAGCACAAGAAATGTCACAGCGTCCCTACCGGAGGACTCAAGTAAGGAAAGCAAGTACAGTCACACCTTTCCTAAACTCCGCCCATCCTCCCTCACCCGTCACACACATACACATACTGGACATGGTGTCATTGAGGGAATGTTTACACAGATTCATGTAATGTTGGCGAAAATCCCCCCAAAAATCTGAAATGAACCCTTTCAACTCACGTGGTGGAAGAAGCTAGAAGTTAGCATCGATGCTAATATTGCTATTAACAGTGGTGCGATAATGCTTTACACCGGTAGGGGGAGCCCACGGGATCATAGCACTCAGCACAGTATTTTTTTTAGCGACTCTCATGACTCTAATTCCGAACTTTTCTGTGTATTATTGAAGTGGTGCCTTGAGATATGAGTTTAATTTGTTACACGACGACGCTCGCAACTCAAAACACTTGTTTTAAATCATCTTTCTTTTAAGATTTATGTTGAGAAAATTGTCCGGCGTATTTGTTTTAGGAAAGAAAATCTGTCATCCACACCAATTATTTTCCTCTTCATTGCCCTTTTTTTATTTTTTTGTTTTCATCTTCATCTTCGTCAATCTTCCTCATCTTCCTCTCCGTTGTCTTAAGTTTTGAGGAGCAACTCCCACCTGTTAGTGATCCAGCGTCGCTGTGGCGTCAAACCACAAACAAAAAGACGACAGCCAAATTATCACGAGGCTGGTCAAGTATCAGTTGTCTTGATGTCAGAGGTTTTCAAGCCTGAAATTAGACGCAGGCGGCCGCCTCCAAATTTCATATGCAGGAAAAACCCTGTGATTCTGTTCTGCAGGGTTTGTGAGGCGCTTTGGGGCCCAGAGCAGATGAAAGGTGCTATTTAAAAATGTAAGTGCCGCTCCATTCCTCACCCGCGCCCCCTCCCGTCCATCACGATCAACATCCGGCCGCGTCCACGCCGGCACCGCCTCCTTCAACTCTTCTCCTGTCCTCTCCCGACCCCGCCCCCTTTGCAGGTGCCCCTTCTGCATCTACTCCAGCAGTCGTCCGGCGGCCATGGAGTGCCACCTGAAGACGCACCTCCAGACGGAGCACCGCTGCCGCATCTGCCAGGGACTGTGGCCCGACCGCCCCTCCCTGGAGGCCCACGCGCGCGCCCACCGCCTGGGCAACCACTACCGCTGCGAGCGCTGCGGCTACCTGTCCAAGACGGCCAACAAGCTCATCGAGCACGTGCGCGTGCACACGGGCGAGCGGCCCTTCCACTGCGACCGCTGCCCGTACCGCTGCAAGCGCAAGGACAACCTCAACCTGCACAAGAGGCTCAAACACGCGCCGCCCGCACCCCGGGCCCAGGCGACGACGGCGGCGGCGGCGGTAATGGCGGCGGCGGAGGAGGGAGGCGGCGGGGCAGGGCGGAAGACGCCGGGCCGACTGGCCGCGTCCCGGGCGCTGCGCTCCGTCGCCATGACCCGCACTCTGGGCGGCGGCCCCCGTCTGGCCCGCCCCCACAGTAGCGACGGCGCGGAGCCGTACAGGAACTGCCAGCGGGCGCACCTGATCCCCCTCACCACCTTGTTCACCCACAAGTTCACATTCCAGCCCTCGCCCCGCCTCCCTGCCGCCGCCCCCTCTCCCGCCTCACACAAACACTCCTTCCTGGCCTACCTGGGACTCACGGAGAGGGCCGAGACTGTTTGACTCGTTTTGTTTTTTTTCAATCAGACCACCAGAAACATTTCTAAGAGCTGTACATGCTAACAGGTTGAAAAAGAAAACATTTATATCCAAAAGCTGCTTTTTTTCCCCCCTCAGTTGATTGAATTTGACGACGGCTACGTTGGAGGAGCACTTAGCCGCAGGAAGCTAACCGTTTTCTAGCTCGTTTTCAAGCTGCATCGAGATAGCATGCCTCTTCTGTGTTTCAAGCTAGCTTAGAAAGCTAACGTTGACTTTTTGGTCGGGTTTTTTCGGCGCAGACGGAACCAATGAAACGGATAAAGGCTCGTTTCCAAAGCAGACGCCTCAAACCACGCACTTATTTATCAATCTTGTACATAGTTTTGTAGCCCCTTTTTGTCCATCTTTTTCATTTTGGTCATTTTCTTTTTGTATGATGGTCAAACCATGTTATGCTTAGCTGCTGCCTGACGTCACCTCTTATTTTCTTTTTTTCTTTTACTGCTAAGCTATGAGAATCAAACCTAAACATTTGACAAACATCCCAATTGAAGATCATTTTTGCACTCACCCGATCCCCGACGACAAAAAGATTATATACCGTGCTAACGGGTTAGCGGAGGCGGCTGGCTGGAGTTCCAGCACGGCCAGTCGCCGCAGAGCCGATTCAAATGGTGCTTTTTGGAAGCTTTTTGTAATTTTTGTGTACAAAAAAAGAAGCTAAATAACTAGAAAAAAAATGTTCCAAAATGACTTGAATGAATGTATTTTTGTTGATGTAAAAAAAAAAAATAATACAGTGTGAACAGGGACATCTTGTGTGCTGGTAAAAAGACAGAAAATTGCCTCTTTTTAAAAAAAAAAAAAGGAAGGAAAAAAAGTTTTTGTTTATCGTTTCTTTTTACTGAGCCTTTGTCATGAAATATGTTTTTACTAACAACCATCAATCATCCCTCAACTTTCAGCAGACACACTTACTATAGGATGGGCATTTGATGAAAGTTCCTCAGCTGTTGCCATGCCAGAAATTAATAATCGTGGATGTAGGCCTGAGCTGATGTCACAATCAAGCATTTTGCCTTAACAACAAATCCAGGAGGGTTTTGCTCTACAACCGAGTTGTAATGTAACCCAAATTTGTACACAAGTCGGAAACCTATGCTACGCTAACATAGTTGTAAATTCACAATTAAAATCACAGTAAATATTTCAATTAAAAACACTTAAAGGCTATAAAGTAAATCAACTGATAAACAGTAAATATGGCGCCAACTGATTCTGAGCCTTCTGCACCATGTTGTGTTCTTAGGCACATTTGTAACCTCATATCAGTACAGTCATAAACCAAGGACCAGCCTGCTATTCCCTTCTTTTCTTACAACCAAGTACTTTTGAGATTTTTGTCGAGTGGACTGAGTACAGAGCCCTGTGGAACACCATCAGTATCTCTGATCGACTATCATGCCCATCCCTATTTGTTGAATTCGACCCCGCCCCTCAAAAGATCAACTTTGCACTTAATTTCATGAGCATGTCTAAGGCAAAAGCACTTAAAACCCTTCGAAAGTGCTGGCTGGGAAAAACAACTCAATCAAGACACCATTAGGCTCCGCCCATGCAGGCACTATCGTTAAATGGAGGCAAATTGTGTGAATTAGAGAGTCAGGGGTGAAGCTCATCCTGGGAGCTCAAAGGGCCCCCAGGCTAAATTTGTGATCAGCGTTTTGTTTTTGTTTTTTTTTGCTTTTGCACAGCGCTGCACTTTTATGTCACGATGAGACTCGACGGACGTGTTCGGAATACAATAGTGCGGCACAGCTTTTTGTTTAAAATTCTATTTTGACTTTTTTCAAAAGCTTTACTCGTTAAGTTGCTTGTTGGATGAAAGCATGTATCTCCACATTTTGTTTAGTTTTTTTGTAATAATGTAAACTTGAAAAAAATTATATCAAGGTCAGGAAATGTTTTTTGTTTTTAAACAAATAGAAGAAATTTTCTCTTTTTTTTCTTTTTTTACAAAAATAGGAAAACCATTTTAACTTCAAAAGAAAAGCTTTTTTCTTAAATAAAAATGTTAAGATTTTTTTTCCCCCACACAAAAAAAATTATATCTTACTAAATATCCTAAAATGTGGATGTACATGTTTTTTACTGGACAAAATCATCATGTGGCCTTCAAAGCCTGAATCCCTTATTTGTAAAGGGACTCTTTCTGTACCCTTATTTTTTTTTGTTGCCCATGACACAAATGCATTTTTTCAACCCTTGTTTTGTATCGTTTTATTTTCTACGTTAAATGATGCCAGATTGTACGAGAGAATTGTTTTTTCGACCAAAACGTACGTAGCCGCGGGACGTGATGTTAGGATGCAATCCGTCACGTCCTGTTTTGTTTTGTTGTCTCCCTGTTCTTTGCCAAGTCGCTATCAGTGTCTTTTTTTTTAGATGCTAGTTGCAATTCAATCAAGCCCCCCCCAAAAAACAAACATTAGTAATAATAATAAGCAATTATTTGAGCCTTGCATATGTTTTTTGGTATGAAAACTTTGCACTCCCCTGCTGTTAGCATGACTTCTCATCACTTGGTCCCTCAGTTAGCATCTTCGCACTTGTTTTCTTGGTTAGGGGCGTTTTTATGATGGGGGAGGAGGGAGGGATGGAGGGAGGGGGTTCAACCCACTGCATCTGCTTTGGTAACAATTGGTATATGCTGTACAAAGCTTTTTTTTTATATGATTATTATTATTATTACTCCATGGTTAAGGCTGTACAGGGTTGTGACAATAATTGGTAAATAGATCATTTGTACTTTTTTTTTTTTTGGTATTCTTTTTATGTTCAACATGCCGGATTTAAATGTAACAGGATTTGAAAGTAAAGCTTACATCAAATATTAGCAAGTCTTCTTGTCTTGTTTCCTCACACTTTCCTAAAGTCTTAAAAGTACTTTTCAGTATTACTGATACGCTTTAAATGGGCTCAAAGATAGTAAATTGACTTTTTAATGGTTGGTATACACATCTCCAGGGCTGGACTGGCCATCTGGCGCACAAGGCAGATGCCCGGCGGGCTGGCGACTTTTAGAGCCATTGCGGCACCATTTTTAATTATGATTTTTTTTTTCCTCCATTTCAAAAGACTGGCTCACAATTTTGAGGGAGCAGCTCATGAATCCATTTATGATAAAGATAACAAACTGAACCAATCAACCTTAGTGGGAGAGCCATGCGGTAGCTAGGAATCGGGCCTGACCTGGCTGCAGGTCTTTGCCTCATTTCTGCAACTACAAAAAAAAAAAAAGACTACGCTCGACTAAGTTTTTGGTGGTCCTCATGGAACTCTTTCAATATCCATTCGAGGACGATTAAAGGAAATAAAAAAGGCAGCGCTAGGAAATTAAAATCAAATTTTTCCACCGAGGCTTAAAATGCGAGTTAGGATCATCTCCCCTTTTTTTTTTTTCACGTCACTTCTTCTAATTTATCCTCGTCATCGGGAGGAATCCGATCGGTCGCGCCGTGTTTTTTTTTTTTACGGGAGGGCGGGCGCGAGTTGCGCTAATAATGAAAGTTGCGGCACGTTCGCGGCCAGCCAAAGGTCGCCACTGCCTAATGAAAACAGATGAAGCAGAGATAAAGTGTTTGGCGACATTAAGGGAGTCATTCATCAGCGTTAGCCCCCGCGGCTACCCCAACACCTTGGATGGGCGGGAGCGCTTCCTTTGCGGCGGGTTCTATCACGTTAGCTTTCACGCTAGTAAAAGACTCTCATCATATGGGCGCAGCTCGCTAGCTTTTTTTTTTTTTTTAACCATTTTAGCCTTTTGAATGCAAATCTAACGAAACTGCTCGACAACCACCATCTACCAACTATTTGTATACAAAACATTCCAAAAGTCAATTTTCCCATAATAGTTCCCTTCAAAAGGGTTTAGGGATCGTCGTCGTTTGACCCCCAAGCCTGGCGAAATTCAGCCGCCATCAGAAGTGTAATCTCCTCATCCGGCTGCCGTGTTAATGAGTCTTCCTGGAGCGTGTGCGAAAGCTGCTTAATTAAGTTGAGAGCGGCGCGGAAGGCTCGTCTGACCTCACCGCAAGTGCGAGTGTTGATGAAGGCGCCCGCAGTGCCACGCCTATCAAGTCCACCAACAGCAGCAGAAAGGAGGAGAAAAACTCATTTGGATTTGCCGTCGAAATATGCTTTTTGGGGAGGGGAGGGGGGCAGCACGTCTTGTTCTGAGGCTCGCAATCAATTACATGCTTTTGTCAAAGTAAGGTAAACCCCCACGTATTCACTGTTTGGAATTTGGAAATTGGCCAAGTCACCGATCGTTTTTTTTTTTTTTTTGGGGGGGGGGGGTTACTATCCTGTTTTATTCACTGAAAAACTCAGCTAAAATCAACCTTAAATTATTCTGTAATAAATTCGTACATATATATATATATATATATATATAAAATCTCGTTTGACTTTTATTTTTTAATTATTTCAGTTCTGGTTAACTTCCTTGTTTGTTTGTGTGCATTGGCATAAAAAGGATATTTTGGTATTCAGAAGTCCCTTGTTTATTGCAAGATTTACGTTCCAGATGCCCCCGTGAAAAAGCGATCAAATATACTAACTTTTTACTGCTTAAAATGGCTCAATGAGTCAAGCATCCCTTTAACTATGATAACCTTGTTGCGGATTGGAAGACGACAGGCACAACAGTCCAGTTGTGATCTGAGAATGAAACGTGCTGAAGGAATAAGAATATTCGTGTGAATGGTTGTTTGTCAAAATGTCCAAATATCCTGTCCTGATATAACATCCTGGTGACTAATTGAGAAATTTGCAGGATAAGGTCGGCGTTTTCCCGCACGGACGAGCTCTTTCGACACCATCAGGGCCGCCCTGGATCAATAGCGCGTTAGCTTTTTTGTTTGCGGGTCCGCGGCTTTATTACGGTTGTGCGCCGTCACGGGGGAGTCGGGAGACAGACGAGCTCCCGCTTGTTTGCCAAAAGTGTAATCCTGCCGTGACCCGCCGTGACCCAGCCCACTGAGGAAAGCTGCTTAGACACGAGTTCGCGTCGGCGGGAGCTCCCGGAAAAACCCTCTCCCGCCTTTTTTTTTTTTTTTTTTTGCTCCGCTGCATGCTCACCTCCGTGCTTTTATCTCGACTGTTTTTCTCCCCTTCCCACGGCTTTCACACAGAGATCCAGCAAAATTGGCCAGTCAGAAGATCCAGCATGTTTGTGGAGCCTCTGAAGGCTGCGACATGAGGATATCTAAAAGAAGAGTAATATTAAATTGAAAAAAAAAAAAAGTTAAAAAAAAGAAAATTTTACAAGGAGAGTTTTGAGTACATTTTACCAGTTTGTTTAAAAAAAAAATTTTTTAAAAAAGCTAATCAAGGGTTGAGGAACAAACCCCACAACCTTGAAGTTGAGGGTCAGCCACTCCACAACCTGAGCCGCTCCTGTTGTGTGTTAGGATATTGACGGTGTCCGGAATCCTCGCACCTCCAAGAGACCCGCTTTTTTGGACACGCCAGCAATGCAATATAGTGGCAAACAGCAAGAGTGGCATGGCCCAGGTGGTAGAGTTGCTGAAGGTCATGAGTTTGTTCCTCAACGCTTAGGTAACTTTTTTTTTTTTTAATAAACTGGTCAAATATACTAAAATCTTTCTTTGTAAAATTTACTTATAATTTAAAATAAAGCAAATCTTTCTTCTTTTTTTTTTACAGTGATCATGTTTTGTTTTTTTAACTCTCACAATATACATCTAAGATGCGCATTATGAAATGAACAGCCGTCAATTTTTGTCGGCGTAAAAAAAGCAGGATTGGGGTTGCAAGTCAATAATCCAGCAAAAACAAGGGTGACTTGAAATACGGTACTTCCTGTTTTCAATCTTCTTTACGTCAAATTTAGTTGCAGACTATATAATGTGCCACCATATAGTGGTCAACAATGGTACGACAACCAAAATCCGCAACAGAGAGCGGTTTACTATATATAGAACGACTCCATGTAAATATTTTACAGACAATATTTTGTGTGACATAAAATACACAATTGTTTTCAACACAATCGGACGAAAGAAGTTCCTTCAAAGAGTGACAGAAAAAGCCAGTCAACTTCCCACCCTGGTCCCTACGTCGCCAAATTTCCTTCCACAGCGCCACTGTCCCGCCTCCGTCACCGTCCTCAAGCTCCGTCCAGACTTGGCCCCGCCATTTAACGCCTGCTGCGCCCGCCTCGTGGATCATGTGCACGTCTCTCAGCGGGGGGCTCAACAGCAATCTGGTTCACAAATCGCAGCGGGGGGCTGACGTTCGGGGGAGATGACGCTGTAAAAGGGTCCAGAGCGTGGGGCGGAGGAGGGGCAAAGAGGACACGGGTCAGCCCACAACATGGCTGTTACCATGACGATGACCTGACTCCGCCCTCCCTCCCGACATGGCGTGTTTGAACTGACATACTTACAGTTACTGTTCTTTTAAAGGGAAAATAAGGAGGGTGTTTATTTCTGCGGTTGACACAGCTGATGCGACGGCGCAGTGGGGGAGAGCAAATACGAGAGAGCAAATACGGGAGAGCAACTGGAAGTCCACAGGTTCACTTTTAAAAAAATTAAATAAAAACTGTGGTGCCTCCCCGGTGTCAAAAACATTCACAGCCAAAAAAAACAAAAAAGTGCTGAAGGTAGATTCGCACAAAAACAAAGAGGCGCCACCCGGTGGCACGGTGCCACACTGCAGTTCGTTACAGCGTATAAAAACAGTATAAAAACCTAGAAAAAAGTTGTTATTGTACATTTAGAACAGATATAAAATTTGTGATTAATCGTGAATTAAAATTGAATTTATAATAATCTTTTCTTTTTTTTTAAATAATCTTTTTTCAAAAACCTAATTTTTAATCATCTTTTCTTTTCGTTTTTAAAATAATCTTTTTTCAAAAAAAGAAAAGGTTATTAAAATTAGGGCGTCAGGCGATTAAAATTTTTTATTGTAATTAATCGCTTGACTTCAATAGTTAACTCATGATTAATCACAAATTTTATATCTGGTCTAAATGTACAATTATTTTTTTATTATTCTTGTTAACAAAAGTGGGGGGGGGGAGTTAAACTAATAGAAATAGTTCAAATGAATTTTTGACGTCTATAGCCGTCAATGGCAGTGAATGAGTTCAAAGCAAAAGAATTACACTTTGTGTATTTCAAACAGCCAAACTGCCTAAAGAAAAGGCACACTAGCTTAATGCTAACACTAATTAGCATCTCAAATGGTTTATTATACAAGGTAATAAAAATAGAACCGTATTCAGTCATATTGTCTTTATCGTCCACTGATTGGTGCGAATCTCACTGGAGTTCTGGCCAGGTCATGATTGGCTGATACAACAAAGCAGAACTTCCTGCGGGATTCATAACCACGCCGGGATGAACAGTAGAAACATCTGTATATCATATATTGCCCCCAGGTGGCCGAAATAGGTACAACAAAAGGATTAGCATTTCATTGATGCGGTTTGACCAAAAAAAAAAAAACATTTAATTGTATTTATATATGTCATTGCTGCATGTGTTTATAAAGTATGATATTACGGAGTTTTTTTTTTTTCATCACATCAAAGTTCAATTGGCACACCTGTGGGATATAATAACAGACAATAACGACAGTTACTCTACCACTGCGGTACCTAAAACAAGCTATTTATTTCTTGATGGGAAAACGTAAGCATCTATTTGAGGGAGGATTAAATTGCTTCAAGTAAATGACACACATGAAGAGTCCCCCCCACCCAACCCCCCCCGGACGGCTGAGCTCTGCAGCCCGCCTGAGCCCACCCGAGGAACTTCCAAGAGAGATTAACGGAAGACTACGAGGTCAAGACCAAACTAATCAAGCTTCTCATTTTCCCGCGCTGACTAATGAAGTAGAATGTCGACTCCCTCGGCTGACCTGCCCCCCCGCCCCCGCCCCCCGCCCCCGCCCCCGCCCACTTCCACCACACGAAAACCCCGGCAGCCAATCGCAACGCAATTTTTCATAAATGTATCTTTCAAGAAAGCCCCAAAAGCGCCGGGTTTTATGGTGGGATACGCGGCAAGCGGCGGGCGGGGAAGCCCCGATGAGCCTTCTAATGATTTCATTAACGCTAAGTCAATCGGCCATCTTCCATCAATTAAAGGAAAAGCTGCACAATCATCCATCTTCCAATCAGGAATCCCTTCATGCGTCCCCATTTGAAGAAGAGAATCGCTCACGGAAATGAAACGCCATCCATCCGTGGCGTTCCTGCACGTTGAGGTCAGGAAGGGAGAAACGATTGCTTCACAATGAGTTTGTGTCTTCTCAGTGTAGCTAACAAACTGGAACGCAACAAGAACATATACAGAGAGTGTCGTAGTTGTAATATTGTGATTTTGTGTTTGGTTTTTTTTCCCTCGGAGATCAACGAGAACAAAACAAGCGCTACTAGCGTAGGTCGTCAACGAGCCGGCTTCATTTTTCACCTCCTTCCGGTTCAAGCTGCTAAAGTCGCGTGACCTTGCGGTCTAAAAATAGCATTCGTGCGCTACCCCATTGGGACAATGCACTCTAAAAACAACCCAAAAATAACCCAAATTGGGCCAAAACGGGACCAGCCTAACTGCTTGGGTTAATCATTTGAACTAAAAAGTTGAGTGAAATGAATAACGAAAGATTGGTTGTTTTGAAAAACTTAAAAAAATAATAATAATAAAAAATAAACTTTTTTGGGGGGTTGTTAAAATTAATAACCCCAAAAATAGGTTTCGTGTTTTTGGCGCGGTCCCCCAAAAATGTTATGGAAAAAAAAATTGGGGTCGTTTTGTGGGTGGTTGTTATTTATTTTGACTCAACTTTTTGGTTTAAATAACCCAAAACATTGGGTTGGTCCCTGAAAACGGGCTGTTTTGTGGGTTAGTCATTTGACCAAACTTTTTGGTTTAAATAACCCAAAACATTGGGTTGGTCCCTAAAAACGTTTTTTTTTTGTGGGTTGTTCGTTTAACTCAACTTTTTGGTTTAAATAACCCAAAATATTGAGTCAGTCCCTAAAAAATGGGTTGTTTTGTGGGTTATTCGTTTAACCCATTTTTTGGGGGTTTAAATAAAATAAACTAGACGATATTTTGAGTTACTCCGTATTTTGGTGCAATTCTCCCCTCTCCAAGTGTTATACCAATAATGTTGCGGTTATGAAATAATGATAACTCATCACAAATTGTACCTCTGCGATTCCCAGCCCAAGTTGTCATATAGTTAAGATATCATCCTGCCTCTCCTGGAGAGGAGTTCATACGGCCAACAAGCGACACCTGTGCTTCCCCACAGTCGTGCCAGCCAAGGCCAACGTCTGGCCGACAGTTGGCGGGGCCAGCGGTGCGACCGGCTTCACATCGTCTGCCGCACGCGACGATTCGGGCAGATGGGCGCGTCCGGCGCTGCCCCGGCGAGGACACAAACGTGTGGCGCCGCCCTGGCAGAGGACCTCCGAAATGTGGTGTGACAAAACCGACACTGGCCCCGCTGCCCTTCTCGCAGCGCTGCTGGCGGCTGCCCGGGATCAAACGGAGAGCCGGGCACATGCCACGATTAGCAACAACCTGTGATGGACGACCGGGGTGACGCCGCCACCTTGTCCTGGGCTAAGAGGAGGACACAACTGGCAATTAACTCGACGGCTGCCATAGCATAGCCCGGCCGTCCCCACCGAACGCAAAGTTGAACTTTTGGAACGATCATAGTTCATATAAAGCGGATGTTGGCCAAACCCAATCAAACTGCTGCGGTACGACATTTCACTCGTGCTACAACTTCAAGACCTCCTGTTCTGTTGTGGGTCAAATTCACCAAAGGAAAAAAATCTACGACGGCGGAGGAGGTTGCGATGATTGAAATCAATTCAATTTTGCATCTCGTCATGGTTAAAAAAAAAAAAAAAAAGGTCACAGCAAATTGACCGGTAGGACAAACACATATTTCCTGCGTGATGTATTTGCTGTCAGCGTGCAGGTTATTAACAAGTCGAGCGGGAATCGATAACCGCCACCTTCACCGCCAAACAAGAACTGCCGCCGCTGTATGGACGCAACATACGCGGCTGGTTGATACACAACTTGCCACATTTAGAATGTCGAAAAGTTGCGGATGCTACAAAAGCAAATTTGACAGAAACATTGAGGGAATTAATGGTTTAGTGCGAGATTAGGAAATTTGAACATAAACCGCATTTTAAACTTTATTGTCGGCGTTGCCAAATTGGGTTTCAAAACTATCCACACGTAGTCTCATAGTGGGTGAAGATTATATTTTTGGCTGAAGTTTCTCATTTTTATCCGAAATGCGTATTTTCTTGTTTTGTAATTTGGGTGAAAACGAATTATTTTAAAATGCAAAAAAAATTAACTATTTTGTTTTACAAAATATGGAGATATTTGCTTGGCATAACAAAAAAAGTACTTTGGATTTAAAAAAAAAAAAAGGGGGGGGTGAGTTAAAATTAGGAAATACTGTCTGTACATTGGACACAACAAAAAATTGTTTTAGATAAAAACAAAAAAAAAAGTCAACAAATTTGGAGTCACATTCTTTTCTACAGAAAACTACACATCTGTTGGGGGGGAATAAACTTTGAAATAAAACAAAAGGTTTTTTTATATTTTAAAAAATATTCCAGAACATGCATTTCATTGCACATAAAAATAGTTTCAGATAAAAAAGGAAAACAAGGTATAAAAGTTGGAGCTGCATGCTTTTCTTGAGCTACATGCTTCTTATTGACAAAAACTTATTTCTGTTTAGGATTTTATTTTTTTTTTTATGTGTACATGACTTCCGTTAGGGGAAAAAAAAAAACCTTAAAAATGTGTTGTATCTCACAAAATGTGGAGATGTATGCCTTTCATTTGTTCATTCGGACCCACACATGAGCTGGAGAGCGTACGGCCCAGTGTTACCTGTCATAACCCGGGCCACTGGGCAGCCAGAAATAATAGAGACTGGCAAGAGGGAAACGAGGGGTCACGCACAGCGGCGGAGGAGGAAAGGGCGGGGGGGGGGGGGTCCAAGGGACACATGACAGGAGGATAAAGACAACGGCGTGCGGGAAGGTTACCAACAGAGCAGCAAAATCAAAGCTGCCACACGTTTGCTCAAGCGCTAACCTTGTGGAGCTGACTTATTACAATTTCACATTTTATGGTCAGTCATCATTTTGCTGGCATGCACACAAACGCACCAGTCAGCTTTCCATCAAATTGTTTCAAAAATTTGAAGCGATTGTACAGAAAATGCGCAAAATGGACATGCGACTTATGCCTGTTTCCATCTGTTCTTCTTTTGCGAATATTGAGGGAACTCCGCCGCTGTAGGTGGCGCTATTACACCATAGAAATGTGATCCACCCGTAATTTAAAAAAGAAGAAGACCAGGAAGCGACCGCGCCGTGCGGTGACGTACCGCAACCGGAGCGTTTCTTAGCCGTTTTCCATCTAAAATCGCATTAATATTCGCTTGTTTAATTAATTCCACAAAGATTTCTGTTTCGTCGTCCCTTCGAACGCACCTTACTTTATTGTCCGACATTGCTTTGGGACTACAAACGTACGTGTGACGTAATATACGGTCAAAACGTCCAAATCGCCAAAATTCGCTTTTTCCTTCTTTTTTTTTATAGATATTGGGCATTTTGACGAATATCCGTGTCGGCTTTTTTTTTTTTTTTTTTTAAACCATCTGACAGCCGATAAAAAGTACATCTAAAACTAAACTTTAATCTCAGGCACTATTTACGGTAGTTCAATTTTCAGTTAACTTTATGAGATGCTGTTGACCTTGGGAACCTTCTGAACAATTTGTTTTTGTTCAACATTAAAACAAAGAAATGTGAAAGTTTAAAATTTCAGGTATTTTTAAATATTTACTGTAGAAAACTATAGAGAGCTTTACTTGTTGAAGTTGCCATTTCACTTTTTAAGACGTTCTGATCAACTTTGGAGGTCTGAACATTTTGTTAGAAATGTATAAGGATGTCTATTCTCTAAGATAAATAAAAAACTGAGAAAAAAGTCAGAAAAATTGTTCAATAAACATGTGTTTATTGCAACAAAGCCGAGATTGACATTTGTCTTTAAAAAAAAAATGATGACAATATCTTTTCCCTCCCTTTTTTACTGAAAATGAATATCGGCTCTAAATATCGGCCTGCCTGACTACTAATAATTTGCATTGATATCGACCCTGAAAAACCATATCGGTAATCGGTCTATTCTCTACTTCTCCAACATGGCAGTCTTCCTGTGTCTTTTTGGAAATGGAAATGTCTACCAATTTTCACACTGTTTTCAAACTTCGAGGGTTGACTTTTCAAAATCGGTATAATAAAGGTGCAGGGGGACGGGTTATCGGAGGAACGGGGGTCTTGGCCGCCAATTAAAGCCGCGGATTAAGACGTGATTGCCTTTTGTGTCCTGAGGAGGCGCTCTCCAACCCCCCACCCCACCATGACGAGCGCTGTCATTAACATGACTGCCGCCAGGATGCCACAAGCGATGCCACAGGGTGTTCAAGAGTAATGGGAACATCATCAAGCCTTAATGTCTCATAGCAGGACCGGCAAGATTTTATAATAACTATTGTGACAGACCGTGGCCTGCCAATGGCGCAAGGGGAGCGTCGGGATGGCGATAACCCTTAAACCGCCTCGTCCTGAGTATGCCACGTGGTGCCTGAGCAGCTGGATTTCATTAATTGAGCGCTGGCAGCGTTGGCGGCAGGGGTGAGTCACTGCCATACGCCTCGATATCATCTCGTAACCATAACTACAAATAATTATACACTCAAATACATCACCGGGGGTCAATCAAGCTCCCCAATCAGTTCTCAAGTCCAATTACCAGCACCGAGGCTCGGTACGTGCCTTCTTGCCCAAGAGCCAGCCTCGGTAAATTACGCACTGGAAACCGCAGTGGCGCGGGGCGGGTAATAGAGCGGAGGTGCACGATTCCCGCCTGCCTGCAGCGTCGTCATCTCAACACAATTAGGGCACGCGGCCTCACGTCCTGATAGTCCAAAACACATTGACATAAGAGTATGAATTTCAAAAGATGCATGGATGACTTATGGCAAGAATGTCAAATGACGGGGGGTGGGGGGGGGTACTCACAGCTTTACCCACATCCTTTGATAACGACGGCATATCGGGGCCACGTATAAATATATATATTTTTAGAGGGGGTGTAATAGCTCACAAATTTACAAGAAATAAACATGCAGATTTGTGACAAAAGTAGCAAATTTGCGAGAAAAAACTCACACAAATATGAGAAATAAACTCGCAGGTTTGGTGGCAATGTTGCACATTTGCGAGAAAAAAAAACCCTCACAAATTTACAAGAAAAAAAGGTTGCATTTGTGACAAAGTGGCAAATTTGCAAGAAAAAAATTCACAAATTTACGAGAAATAAACTCGCAGGTTTGTGACAAAGTGGCAAATTTGCAAGAAAAAAAACTCACAAATTTACAAAAAATAAACTCAGGTTTGTGACAGAATGGCAAATTTGTGGGGAAAAAAACTCACAAATTTATGAGAAATAAACTCGCAGGCTTTGTGGCAATGTTGCACATTTGCGAGAAAAAAAAAAACCCTCACAAATTTACGAGAAAAAAAGCTTGCAGATTTGTGACAAAGTGGCAAATTTGCAAGAAAAAAAACTCACAAATTTACAAAAAATAAACTCAGGTTTGTGACAGAATGGCAAATTTGTGGGGAAAAAAACTCACAAATTTATGAGAAATAAACTCGCAGGCTTTGTGGCAATGTTGCACATTTGCGAGAAAAAAAAAACCCTCACAAATTTACGAGAAAAAAAGCTTGCAGATTTGTGACAAAGTGGCAAATTTGCAAGAAAAAAAACTCACAAATTTACAAAAAATAAACTCAGGTTTGTGACAGAATGGCAAATTTGTGGGGAAAAAAACTCACAAATTTATGAGAAATAAACTCGCAGGCTTTGTGGCAATGTTGCACATTTGCGAGAAAAAAAAAACCCTCACAAATTTACGAGAAAAAAAGCTTGCAGATTTGTGACAAAGTGGCAAATTTGCAAGAAAAAAAACTCACAAATTTACAAAAAATAAACTCAGGTTTGTGACAGAATGGCAAATTTGTGGGGAAAAAAACTCACAAATTTATGAGAAATAAACTCGCAGGCTTTGTGGCAATGTTGCACATTTGCGAGAAAAAAAAAACCCTCACAAATTTACGAGAAAAAAAGCTTGCAGATTTGTGACAAAGTGGCAAATTTGCAAGAAAAAAAACTCACAAATTTACAAAAAATAAACTCAGGTTTGTGACAGAATGGCAAATTTGTGGGGAAAAAACTCACAAATTTAGGAGAAATAAACTCGCAGGTTTGTAACAAAGTGGCAAATTTGCGAGAGAGAAAAAAACTAGAAAAAAACATTTTCATCAACATCAGATTTTTTTTTCTTGCCAACATGCGAGTTTATTTCTTGTAAATTTGTGAGGGTCTTTTTCTCGGGAATTTGCCACTTTGTAACGTCACAAATATACATTTTTTTCCTCTGAATATTACACCCCTCTAAAAATAAATGATTTATATGCGCTACATTTGCTCACTTCCTGTTTATCTGCTGGGGGCTTCCAAAAAAAAAACTAGCGACGCCCCTGGCATCCTGAGATTGTCCATCCCAAAGCCACATGGAGTGCCCAGTTGCACTGAGTGCACGTTTGCATGCGCGTCCACAGCTGCAGCAGTGGCAAAAGTGTGCCTTTGTGCCACAGTAATGGCAGGGACGGGTTGCCAGGTCTAATGAATCCATCCGCATTCACCAGGCATCCCGGTCAACACGCGCTCCGTCGTCGACCCCGCGGGAGTCCGATCTAGATGGTGGCGGGCGCTTGTGAATTTCCAAACGAGGTTTGCTCTCGTACAAAAGGAAGGCGATCGCACCGGGCTGATTGATTCTATGTTTCCAACTCTGATTGAGCCAAATACGATTGATGGAAGCGGGGCGTCATGGAGGCGTCATGGAGGCTCTAGTATTTGGGACATTGGGGGCAGCTAGGTAGGCATAAGTGGAACTAGGGTGACCTCTAGTGGCAAGAAGGTATGCCAGCCAGACAGACAGACAGACAGATAGATAGACAGATAGATTGCCATTAGTACGACAGCGTATTAGGGCCACGTATAAATATATATATTTTTTTTAGAGGTCGGGCGCAATATTCCAAGAAAAAAAACTTGCAAATTTGCCAATTTATAAAGTGAGAAAAAAATCCTAACTTTGCGACTTTATAAAGTGGCAAATATGCGAGTTTATTTTCCTCTGAATATTTTTCCCACATTCTAAAAATATATATATTTATATGTGGCCCTAATACGCCGTGGTAAATTAGAGCTCATTACAGTTTTTTTTTTGTAGGTTTCTGTGGACAATAATCCACTTGAGTCCTGCACGTGGGTGTGGCAGTAACGTGGATTCTTTCTGAGGCACTCTTGTTTAACATAAATTCATTAAAAAAAAGATTATTAAAAATTCGGGGCGTCAAGCGATTACATTTTTTTTAATTGTATTTAATCGCAAGACTTCACTAGTTAACTCACGATTAATGACAAGTTTTATATCTGTTCTAAATGTATAAAAAAATCAAGGTTTTCCTACTCTTCTGAACAAAAGTGGAAAAAAATGTTAAACTAATAGAAATAGTTCAAATGATTTTTTGACGTTTATAGCCGTCAATGGCAGTGAATGAGTTAAAGATGGCAAGAAATATTGCACTGACTCATTAACTCAGACATCTTATGTGGTAAAATGTCCCACTGAAACCGCAATTTTAATAATTTCTCGTTTTCTCATGTTGCAAATGTTGCCTGAAATTCAGCTTCTTGTTAGAGAACAGCAAGTTTTGTATTCGACTGTTGTGCATTCCAAAGGTTACAGTTGGTCGACTTTACACTCTAAAAACAGTTGGGTCAAAAATAACCCAAATATGGGTAAAAAAAAATGTACCAATCCTTTACATGTGTTGATTTGATCCAACTTTGAGTCAACAAATGGGTCTTTCAGTGTAAAACAACTCATGATCCTTTACTTGGGTCAAAAAAAAATGGCTCATTTTGTATAAAATAACACAGAAAGTTGGGTCAAATGAACCCATGAAGTGGATCGGTCCATTTTTGATCCATAATTGGGGTATTTTTGACACACTCTAAAAACAGTTGTGTCAAAAGTAACCCAATTATGGATAAAAAAAAATGGACCAATCCACTTTATGGGTTAATTTGACTCAAGTTTATGTGTTATTTTATATAAAATGACCCAATTTTTTGACCCAAGTATAGGATCTGACCAATATTTTTTCGTTTTTTTTTCACGCCGAAAGACCCATTTTTTGGCTCAAAGTTGAGTCAAATCACCCAAGTAGAGGATCGTTCTATTTTTGATGGATTAATTTTGACTCAACTGTTTTTAGAGTCTTGTAAAGTAAGCAAGCCCCAGCCGAGAGGATCCTGAAATGTCACCAAAAGTCCACAATATTTTCTGCGAGTCGTGTATTTATAGTGTCATTGAGATGCTTTTCCTTTGAAATTGTTGATGACTGTCCCAGTTTCAGTCTCTAAATATGAACATCCTCCATTTGGATCGGCTGTCAAGAGAAGTTCCATTGCACAAGCTCCCCCTGCTGGACGAAGCCCGCCATCACGCCACTGACTACGAGGACGAGGACAGAAAGGCTTTGAGGAGCAGGTCGGATGCCAGGCCGGGGGAGATGCCCCCCCGGCTGACCTTGGCCTCCAGGCGGGGCAGGGCCTCTCGGACGGCGGGGTGGTGGCGAAAGTGGGCGAGGACGTTCTCCTGGATCAAGGTCCACATCCACACCTTCTGCTGGGCCCGGCGGCGGCCCTGCAGCTCACCGCTGGCCAACATGGCCTGCTGGTACGACTGCATCTCGGCCCAAACCTCCGAGATGCCCTCGACGCTGTGCGAGGAAGCGCGGACCACCTGGAAATAACGGAGTACGGGGGTGGGGGGTGCCGGCGTGAAATCTAAGCGGATTCTAAAATCGCGGCAGATGTTTGGAGTGTTCCGCCTGACGCCTTTCCTTCCAAAGACGAGAGCTTCTGCTTTACTTTTAAATATACTGAACTCACTTTTTGGATCCTGGCCAAGTAAAAAACACGTACCTTGGAGTCCAGTTATTAGGCTTGTCAACACACACATTTCAATTCTACTTTGTTACTAAACCTCTCATAGACGGCTGCGAGCCACTTACACATCCTGTATCTTTCCTAAGATATTTAGGGTGGAAACTCCAAATCTAAATACTAGTACCACTCACCTTGGGGTTCCAGGACTTGGACTGCCTCCGGAGCAGCTTCATAGCGCTGGTGTACTCGGCCTGGATCCTCCTGGCCGGCACCAGCAGGTCTCCGTCCGACTTGGTCACCACCACCAGGTCGGCCCTCTCGATGATGCCCCTTTTGATGCCCTTCGGAATAGAACTGGACCGTCAGGAAACGCTCTCAGAATAAGCTATCTCGAGACAACATTCTGATGATACCTGCAGTTCGTCGCCCCCTGCTGGTGGAATCAGCAACACAAACATGTCAACCATGTCCGCCACTGCAAACTCTGACTGGCCGACACCTGACAACAACCAAAACACATTTCATGATGTACATTTTGAATGTAGATGTACAGATATATGCAAATATCCCAATAATTAGGCCTAATTTAATCAAAATCAGCAAAGGTTCGATTGTCTGAAAGATGATCTTGAGCGATTGTGCTCGTGAAATGGAACACGAAGCATTTACTTGTAAGCCACCTGAAGTTGGCACTGTTGCCAAGTAGAGAAGCAGGCGGTTGTGTTAACGCCGCATGTCGTACCCACAGTCTCCACCAGGACGACGTCGTAACCTGCCCCCTCGCACAGGACAATGGCTTCGTTGGTCGTCCTGGTGACGCCGCCGAGTGTCCCCGACGTGGGCGACGGCCGGATGAAGGCGTTCATGTCACGAGAGAGTTCTGTCATGCGGGTCTTGTCGCCCATCAGGGAACCTGCATTCAGCAAGTGAGCATACCGTAAACGGGGTGTCCCATAGGAATGTCCTTGACTGGCCATTCATCGTATATTTAGTTTTGTTGAAAGCAAACTTGGGTGTTTTTTCAAAATAAGACTTTCATATTAATTCATGGTTCATTTCTCATTATTTTAGATGAAACATTTTTTCACAAAAAAAAATCTGATATTTTTTTGATGCACCGATTAATTTATTGCTTGTATTTGTAAAAATAAAAAAAAATAAAAAATGAAATAACCTTGAAAAAAACAATTGCCTAGTAAATTACAATATTGAGGGGGGGAAATTATCTCGTTTATCGGGAGTGTTGCGTTCTGCATTTTTTTTTTTGTTAATTACATGTATTTTTCCATTTATTATATATTTTTTTGTGTTGTTATGATTTTTTGTTTATTATGAATGCTTTATCATTCATCATATATGTTTTTTTTTCATGTAGTAATTTTTTTCCCATTAAAAGTTAAAAAAAAATGTTTTTACTTATACAGCACAGTACTATATATTTTTTTCATCTGTTCTAAATGTTTTTTCGTTCATACTATATTTTTTTCATTTATTATATATGTTTTAAGGCTAACACCTCACCACACACTTTGTACATGCACTTTTCTCCAATTGGCATTTTCTCACATACTGTAGCTCTTATTTAAATACAGTAGGTTTATACACTTTCAGTGTTCAAACCTTTGTAGATTATAAAATAATAATAACAATAAAATAGAATTAAATTAATCTCCAAAAAATTGACCCGCGAGATACAAGGGAACATTGTCGTGTACAGACATTACCTCCCGTCGTGCAAGAGGATGGGTCAACTGCCAGCACTGACACTTTATGTCCTCGTCCCGTCAGCATCTTGCCCACCACTTCGATGAATGACGACTTCCCAGCTCCAGGAGGACCCGAGAGACCTTTGAAAATTGTGTGTATGGGGTGGTTGCAAATGTCGATTTAATGTTCCACTATATCTCTTTTATATTAACTTTAAAATGGTACCAGCCACACACCAACTCTGAAGGTCACGGGCTTCCCACCATTGAGGCTCTCCTGCTCCCTCCTGTAGGCCAGCACCCTCTGTAGCAGCACCTGCGCCAGCTCCTTCTTCCTCAAATGCTGCGTCTCCACCAGCGTGATGGACTCAGCCAAAGAAGCCCGTTGACCTCCGATTAGACCCGCATAGAGTTTATTCAACAGCCTCTGCTCGGGCCCGCTCAGGTCTTGCATGTTCTGGCTCAAGGCTGTGCTCACATCGCGCCATTGTTTGTATACGAGGTTGGGCAGAGACTTGGTATGCAGAAGACTGCAGCCAATGAGCAGCCTGCGATGGAGCGAATTTGTAGCAGTGATGTGGCGAAGGAGCAGAGAGTGCATAAGACTCATTTTATCTAGGAGAGGAAAATGAGTGCATTTACAGAACATGAAACATAATATATAACACAGCATACATCCATGTAATGTAGATATTTTGGTCTTGCAAAGATCAACATCCGTGCACTTTATGACGTCACCATATTGATTGGAGAAAACGGTGACAAACTGTGGCATGTTTTCGGCTTTAAAAACGACGCACGTAACGTAACAACAATACAACTTTAGCTCGTACCGGTTAGTTTATTCAACAGCAAAATGTAAAATTTAAAAGCAGCTAAAATATACGTTAGGTAAGTGTAAAACTAAAGTTAACGCTGACCTCAAGACGACTCCATGGAAGCGGTGGGCTCGTGTAACTTCCTGGTTCCGGCGATGACGCTATCCATTTCCGGTGGCGCCCTTCGACATACTTTTTGGGTCCTTTTGATAATTTTCAGAATAACATAAATATATATTAAATGAAACGTGCTACGGACTGCACATTTCATAATTAGATACAGTCTATTGAAGACAAAATGTAAGGCTGACTTCACGCGAGCTCCATGGAAACCCGGAAACGCCAGCGCGCTGTAGCAGCCTCGCTAAGTAACGTGCCTACGAGGCGGCCACATTAGTGGGGGCAACGTTCAACTCTAAGCCAAAATATATCTTGAAATTTAATCAGAATTTTATTTTTAACCGTTCGTCATGATGCTTTTTTTTTTGGTCAACGGCAATGCAATCTGCTATAAGCACAGAACTGTTTTGTTTTTTTTTAAGCCCATGCACAGTCTTTCTAATGCGATGAAAGGTTACTCCAGTTCCCTCATTGTGATTGTTTGCCCCCACTAACTTAGAGAAATTGTGTCGTTAAACACCAACAGATAGCAGCAGAGGTTTACCATTCTATTTGAAAGCAGTATAGTAGTACTCCATTGAAAATTTAGATGTACTGTACATGTGTCAGATTTAAAAGATTAACGACTTCTATATCTCCCTAAAAGCTTTTGTGAGGTGTGTCAATTATAAATTCGGAAAATGTTGTCTCGAGTATTTATAACGCAGATTCTTGCTCTTTTGAGAAATGTCTAGGTTGTTATTAAAACTAGGGCAAGAGTTGTACGTCATCAGTAATGGCGTATCACGGTAAGGGAAACTGTAACATGTATACATACATGCACATATAAATAAAGACAATACAAAGTACTGAAACAAATGTATTTTTATTTCTCCAGTAGAGTCTTGATATTCATGGAATAAAACTGCTTTTCTGGGCATTTGACCGAGCCAAAAAAATAATAAGAAGGATAAACAACAACATAAAAGAAGAGGCAATGTGTGAAAAGTGCGGACAAAAATACAAAAAGAATGTAAGGAGTATAACACGATCAAAGAAAGTAAGAAAGAACAGAGTATTTTATTGTATTTTTAAAATGATATGGCTGGACACTTTTGTAAAATGAATTAATATTGAATATTTTCATGTAACAGTCATTTCAAACATCAATCCATGATGCATCTTTATGTTTGCTGAATACATGCTGGGCCATGTCAATGCCACGTGTAGCACTACACTAACCAAACTACGCATGGCCAAACCGGACAACACAGCACCATAGTCTAAAGGTGAATACATCTAAAAACACGGGGAAAACATGAGAATAAAACATGATGAGCAACATTTATTTTATTTATCATCGGAAATGCCTTTTTTCGTGCAATATACCCCCTTTAACGCGCAACCCACCCCTAAATTTCCCTCACATTCTCTTAAGGAGATTGAAAATTGAAATTTCACACTGGTCATCCTTGAAGTCTTTCTTACATGCCAGGAGTAAATTCTACGCCATTGTCTTTGCAGTGTATCGTCCGACTGCAATTCCAGTGACCTGGAATGTTGCGCACACACAAAAAAAAAAATGGTAGTATGGTAGCAACGTGTGTATAGAAACACAGTTCCACCAATCGGGACGGTTCAGTTCAGACGGTTTGGAACGGTAAACCCTGAGCTGCTATTTTGTGTCGAAAGCAATTGTCGCTGTCCATATCGTGTACATCACATAAGACCGTGGTCATTGTCCAGTTGGTGCGTGGCAGCCATATCCTGCTTGGCTGGGTTCTGTGTGAAAGGCAAAGGAGGGTGAATGCCAGGGTTTGACACAAACTTGGTGTAAAGCAATGATAAGGAAAGCATGCTGCTTTGTATTTAGCTATGTGAAATGTTGACAGCTTTGAAATGCACGCTACTGACAATGCTATTCATACATTTTGTTTTACAACAATTCTTAACTATAGTTCTCATTTCATATGTACCTGTGGATAAAACAGCGAAGCTTACAGACTGCCAAAACGCACGCCAGTGATATAAGTAGCGTGGGAATGGCAGCCTTTCAAAACATCCACTCGTCTTCATTCTCACCGTACATCCCTTCTATATTGCGACCCACTGCGTCCTTGACTGTAGCTATCTTATAGTTGAATACAACAAATGATACAGTACAATATATTGTACATGGAACCTTCTACCATCAGCCCAACTCATCGACAAGAACAACAACGGCCACACAAATGACAGCTGCGGAGGGAATCCAGCATTTCGTCCTCGTGGCAAGAAGTCGAGGTGTCTTGCCACGCAGTCGCAAGTTGACGGCAATACCAAGCTGAACATGGCCGCTTGGTGGTGACCGCTTTTAAAATGTGGATGTCTCAGGGAATACGAGGATGCAGGCATGCAAGCAATGACGACGGGGAGGGGGGGAAAAAATGGGAGACGAGTTTGTGGAGGACGCCTGCGCTCACCAAGAAAGAGTGTGACGGTTGGATTATTAGTGTTGGTCACAAAAGATCAAGTTTTTCCCAGTTGCATCATCATACTCTCTTTGCCCGCTTTTCTCCCAGTCTGTGTATGTGCCCGCTTGCAAGTCCTTCAAGTAGAAAAGCCATGGAAACAACCTGCCCTACCTTGACAGATCTCAGATCAGCCGCTTGTGCTCCAATCAGACAAGTTTTATCTAACCGAGGCAACGTATCAACTGGTCTGGGATCTGCTCGTCTTGCTACTTGGGCGAAACAAAACAAAAACAAAAAACGAAAAAACGCTGGGCTGACCCTGGGGGAGGTCTAGGACACGGACGATATGGGGTTGTGGGGGGACCCCATCTGCGTTAGAACCTTGTCCAACCACTGCAGGGGGCCGTGGAGGTGGATCTCAATCCAGCAGGGGGTGCTGGTCACATCCTGACGGTGGTACTCGGCCCCCCAGCCCTGAAACATATTGGAATCCTTTTTATTGATTTACGTCATTACAAAATGGATGACTTAATGAATTATTTGAATGAGTACTTTTACTTTTACCAAAGTAATGTTTATACAAGTAATTGTACTTTTACTCAAGTAAGGAATGTCAGTACTTGTCAGTTGCTTATACAAATTATTAAGCAATCTAAAGTGTTGAAAATGACTTGCTCTCTGACGATGCAATAATAATGGATGATTATTGTGGTCTCCTGTAATGTGATGATTTTGGAGATACAAGGATTCCACCTGATATTATTTTATAGTGTGTAGGTAAGTCCAGTGACTAAGAAGTGCAGTCCACATGTTTACATATCATTGTTTCATGAAAAGGTGACGTGATAAAGCCACAGATTTGCTTACGCCACACTTGTTTGGATGAATTTTACATTAACTGTCTTTCATATCAATTCATGGTTCAGTTACTTTTATTTTAGTGTAAGCCTAAGCAGTAATATCAAAACAATTAAGAAATTTGATCCTTTATTGTCATGGAGACAAATTTATTGTGCTATAGACCTTGAAAAAATAATCAGATAAGTCCTAATCACAAAATTGAGAGAGAGAAAAATGTCAAGCAAATTATTTTTCAAAATCCTTCAGCTCTCGTACCGACCTTGACAAAGCTCATGCGGATGGTGCACATCTTGGTGAGCTCGTAGACGGCCTCGAAGCCGTGGTTGACGGACTGGGCGAGCAGCTCGGCGAACTCCTGGTTGTTGAAGATCTTCAGGCTGCAGCCGCTGGGGATCTTGCACACGGTGGTGGGATGGAAGCCGTGGTGGTAGTTGCAGTTGCGGCTCTGGACAAAGATGCTGCTGTCGCTCAGGCACTCGGCGTACACCTCGCCGCCGACGTAATACAAGTGGACGCCTGAGAGGTGCGCAGGAATGCATTTGTTCATATTGTCGCACTTAAAGCTGTCGATAACAATTGATTTAGCTGCATTGGAGTGGCGTTTGCGCAAGCGCACCTTTGCCGATGTGCCGCCGGGTGTTCTCGATGGTGGAGTTGCGGTTGACGTTGGACAGCAGGCCCAGGCAAAAGCGGTTGCGGTTGTTTGAGGGATCCGTGAAGCCGTCGACGAGCACGCTGGTGGACGACGCCTGGAAGGCCTCGCCGACGCGGTTGTTGAGCTCGTAGTAAACAATGGAGCACCAGTGCTTGGGCTCCTCGTAGGCCACAGGCTGCACATCTGCTGCGGGGGACGCATTCGGAGGTCATGAGCGGAGCGCATGCATGCTCTCGCCACAAAAAAAACACATGATTCTATATTTGGAGGGAAGGTTTATCTGAAAAAAATTGCTTGACACTTGACTTGAGGAGCTTTTGAACATTCTTTGAGAAAAGCTAAGGGGCCAGTTTTGCTTTTGTCTACAAGAGTGTTGTGGCTGCACTCACCTGGCCTGTTATTACTCTCAATAGGCAAAGGTGGAACCATTATATTGGTGTCCATCGGCAGGGGGCAGTCTTGAGTCATCTGCTCCTCTGGGGGCATGTAGGCAGGAGGGGGCGTTTCTACGTTACCAAAAAAAAAAAAAAGCAAAACAGTTAGCTGTCAAGTAGACGAAGAGAAAGGGAGGCAAAGTGGCCGCAAAGGACTCACCCGGCATCTGGAATGGGCTGCCAGGGTCGGTGCTGGATGGCGAATGCGGGAAGGTGGCGTTGCTGCCGCCCCCCGGTGAGCTCGGGAAGTTGTTTCCAGGCGAATGGGGGAAGGGCACGGGCACGGGGTTGGCCTGAGTGAAGGACTCAGGGAAGGTGGCGTTCTGGGGCATGTGCGGCTCATTCTGCTGCAGCGGGTTGCGGAAGCGAGGCAGCATGGTGTGCTTGGCGTTGAACTCGCTGTTGCGCGGTACCAACACCGGGGGCAGCACTGCAGACAAAGGCGTCAACGCGGTTGAAACAGGAAATGGCTCACTGCGGGCTCTTTAAAACTGAAAAATGTTTCTACAGTGGTGCCTCAAATCTGCAGATAAACTGAAGCCTAAAACAAGTGACTTTGGGCAAGAGCGGGGTACACCCCAACTTGGTTGCCAGTCAATCGCAGAGCAGATTCAGTTATCACCTGAATTGCCTTTTTGGATGTTTTAAGCTCTCACATTTTTGTCCAATTTAGAATTTTCAATTAATCGTAAGTTATCATTAAATGTGAGCAGAAACAAGACTCCACAATGAAAGGCTGGAACTGAGATTGGAACCGCAAGACTGTGAAGCAAATCCCAATCCTGACCATTCCTTTTCAGTGATGTAGGCTATATACAGAACAGTGACACGGATAAAAGGGGGGGGGGGAATGTGCAATTCAGTGTAAAATCTCATCTGTATGGTAAGAATGTTGAAGAGTCAGCATCTAACTTTATTTGGACTAGAAAGAGGACAAATCTGTGGAATTCATCACCGTAGAGGTAAAATATCCCAGTCGTGTGACCAATTAAAATGCCATACACACAAACCATGGCGATAGAACACCCCCACCCCCACTGAACCCCCGAACCCAATCCCTTCCAACCCACTTACTTGTGCCTACAGATTGTGGATAGCTGGAAAAAAAAAACCCTGTTGATTCTGCACAGTGTAAGTTTTAGTCAAAGGCTTCAGACAAAGCAGAATGACATCTGAGACCGAATACTGTAGTACAAGTTGATTGACTGGAAGTGTGTGTGTAGGCATGTGTTATGCGTGCATGTACGTGTTGGGTGGTGGTGGGGATGGGGGGGGGGTGTCAGTGTGGACAGACAGGTGCTCTGGGGTTGAACCGCCTCCAGCCCTTTGCTGCTAAAACAAAAAGTGTGCAAGACGGGCAGCAACTCTTTCCTCCTATTGTATGGGGATGGTGGCAGACTTCCTGTTCCAGGCATCCACCAAAAGACGAAAAAAAAAAGTATGCAAACTTATGTTTGTGTTTAAGGATCAAACAGATTTGTCGCGCAGATAAGGTCAATTATCCAAACAAAAAATAGTAAAAAAAAAAAAAAAAGTAATGTGTGGTTTTACTCGCCAAATTAATGAAAACAACTTAACATACAGTGAATGAAACGGTGGATTTACTGAAAGAAGACGAGGACTATCCATTTTGCTACTTCCACCAAATGCGATACTCCTCTTCATTTCTTAATTCTTCTTCGTCTCTTATCTACTCTATGTAAGCCTTCTACATAACGCCCCCTAGAGTTCAGACTCTGATACCACATAACTGAAATACCTTCAGGCTACATAAACCAGTGGAACAAGACTGCCTGCAAAAACCATGTTGGATGTTAAAATGTCAGTCACAAAAATAAGACATTACATTATACCATTTTAATTTCAAGACATAATGGCATTATCAATTATGTATATTAAAAAGTAACTACTTAAAAGTGGTATTGGTGCATCCCTAATTTGGATCTTCTGTGACAAGTTCATTTCAGTGCACAAGATTTAGACTGCAACTATATCTCCTCACGCTAGCCACCAACTAGCCTAGCCTGCTATATGCATGTCACTTGTTATTAAAAGGTAGCTTTATGTATGAGTTGGGAACTTTTGCTATTGAAAGATGACCAAATCTGTTGTCCACATCTTTGTAGTTTTGCTGGCTTATCATATGGTATGAGCTTCAACACCACCTACTAAACGCACCAAAAATACATTCATGACAAAAAAAAAAAAATCCTATCTAACTGATTTTTTGTACATTAGAGTCAATCTGTTGGTGCTGTTTGACAAAAAATAATCCATCCATCCATCCATTTTCGTGACCGCTTATTCCTGACAAGGGTCGCAGGGTTGCTGGAGTAGGCTTCGGGCAGTAGGCGGGGTACAACCTGAACTGATTGCCAGCCAATCCAGGACATGAAAGAATCACGAGTGATAATTTAGACTGCTTTTAACTCCTAGCGTTAGCTGGCATCAGGTAATTTTGAGAATTTTCTATGGGAAATTTAGTTTTGAACCTTGACATCATGGCATGGACTGTGGTCCACTTTTGAAGTTCCACTGTACTTGTACTGTTGTTTTCTTGCCTCCGTATCTATTTTAGAAACCCACTAAAGACCATACTGACCTGGGCTGTCCACACGTTTGTAGTGGTAAGGGTTGATGCACACGTCCTTCTGCTTGGAGCCGAAAGGATACTCGCAGCACTCCAGCGCTTTGAGCTCGTGGTGGGACTGCAGGTCGGGCCATCGCCACACGCGACAATAGATGACGTGAGGCAGCCCTTTCCTGTGGGACACCTGCAGCCGACCGTCCAGGGAGCGGGGGATGGTGACGCAGCTGCTGGGCTGGCCGGGGCAGCTGAGCGCCCGCTCCAGCTCCTCCATGGCGCCCTTCTTCTTCTTCAGCTTCTTCACCAGGGCGTCCACCGCCTTCTCGGCCCACTTCTCCTCCTCGTCACCCTGCTTCCAGCCCAGCAGGCGCTTGACGGCTGGGCTGGTGAAGGAGAAGAGCGACGTGACGTTCATGATAGGACGGGGGCGGCCCTCACGCACGCCTTCTCCGCTGGGCCGAAAGAAGGTTGGAGTGCCAGGGGGAGGTCCAGCTTCAGGAGAGAGTCACTGCTGAGTTTTCAGGGATGGATCTTTGATTTTCTGCAAGAAAAAATGATGGGGAAATGAATTAGCAACATCTTTTTGTCAATCGTGAGGTCACTGTGTTAAGGAAATCCTACAAAAAAAGAGTAAAGAGTAGGGCCCAACTGAGGCTGATGCCAATTCTGATATTTGGCAGGGTAAATTTCAGACAACTGATTAATCAGCCAATTCATAAAAAAAAAGTGGTTTCTTTTAACAAAAGGTGAAGTATGCTCTCAAAAATGTATAATAATGTTCTATCTTAAATATCGCCATGGTCCCAAATTTTTAAAAATGTTTTTGTTTTTATGCTAGAGCATACAGAAGGCTGGGATGCAGCTTAAAGCAATTGTAGTATTACAAAACACGGCCAGCAGGTGTCAGCAGAGTATAAGAGATCAACCAGGGCCATGTAGCAACAAGCTCTTTCCCCCAGTGTTTTAAACAGGTTTGTTTATAATGATTAAACTTAGCTATATTCTAATGCTAATTGCTGCAAAACACAAACAGATACAAATATACTTTTTTTTCCCTGAAGAAAGAAGAGACTCTAATATTTTTTTGGGTAGGTTCTATGTTTTTTGTAGCAATAGAACACAATATTCTGTGGGCCTTGCAAAATCAGCCAAAATCCAGTAAAACAGCCAGGAGCGAAGCGGGTTGCTTCAGTAAAAATGGCTGGGAGTGAATGAGTTAATTTACTTTTGCCATATGTCCAAAAACCTTGGGGAAAAGTGTGCGTGCTGAAAAATTCAAATTCACCATGGGTGTGACTCTCCTGCCTTTGTGGTATTTGCATGTGATCTTCATGTTTGCATTTGTTTTCTACTGCTTCCTCCCACATCCCAAAAACACGCTTGTTCTTAAGACTAAACTGTCAGTTGGTGTGAAAGTGAGAGTCTAGAAAATGGAGGATGATACTATATAGAAATGTGAGCAGTAACTGCAACTATGCCACATTGATTGTCTGCACTCTACTAGCGCCACTAGTTATTTTTCTGCAGGCCCTTTTTTTTTTTACTGAAGCTCTTCTACTGCATGTCATTGAGATTTCAAAATAATGCCTTTTGAGTTATCAGCGGAAGTTGATGTCCAGCGAGCAGCCCGCTGAGGAAAGTATGAGCTTCAACACCGCCGACCAGCAAACACTCAGCCCGAGTAGGACAATAAGAAGAAGGAAGTGCATGGTTAAATCTGTCCATTCATTTAGTTCCCGGGGGAGCCATTCACCAGCGAGGGGGGTGGCCAAAGCGAAGCTTTTAAAAGAGAAGATGGAGCGAAGCCCTTCATCATCTTTTTACGTTTTCTGCGACTGCAACCGTGTTGATAAATGCGCAGAGTGACTCACGTCTCAGAGTGCATCACTGACAGTAAAGCCTGCAGTATATTGTATTTCCCACCGGCAGGAACAAATAGATCATTAAGAATGCCCGTTTCGTTATTCTTGGCCTCGTCAGATTATGGGATTAAATTTCGATTGCTATCTTTGTTGGACAGCACACGTGTAGACGGTAATGACAAATGGGGTTAAATATGGCGGGAGCAGGTGCTTTTTACGGGGTGTGTTGGTCACTTGCTAAAAAACGACCATCCTGACAGGAACATTAGCGCTACACTTCGCCCGGCCGCCAATATTTACAGTACAGTGTCTTATCTAACAGAATGACGAGCGCTGTACAAAGTCGTAAGGAGAATGAGTGTCAGTAGCCTCGGCAGGGTTGCTTTTGTCCTCTGACCCCATTCTGAACAGATGCTGAACATGCTGGACAAAAAGGCAGGAAAAAAAATGCTTACAGGTGGTGTGTGACTACAGCACGACCCCCTGACGTGTTCTAATCTGCTGCGCCGGAGCAACAGGAAACAGACGGCGTTGGTTGTGTCTTGGCGTCTGTCATCACCATCACAACAACAGCATCGTTTCCTTCTGCTGAGCAGTGCAGGTTTTTCCACAGGTGCAGGATGACGTGTGGGAAGGGGGGATGCCCCCCCCCGCCAAAACGGACCACTGCCTCCCTACACCAGCAACATGTTAGTGTGTCAAACTTCTAGGATGCTACTTCATAATCGACAACATTTATGAAATAATATTGAGGAAACCTGGATAAACTTGAAAATGATTTTTATATTCTCTCAAAAAGGAACAACAACCATACAGCAAATGAAGCATATGCAGTTGTTATTCAAAAAATACTTCATGAAGCTTCTCTTTCCGCACATTTTATCGCTGTCGGGCAAAAAGCCATGTCCAAATTTGTTCAAATTCATGTTTTCTCAAAAGTCGATATTACTGATCAGTCCCAAATAAGGTCTGTTATTTGTCCAAATTATTAACCAATTGGAAGTGTTGAAAATATCTGTATATAGCCAAAGTCATTATCTTTGGTTTTGGTTAGCCCAATTTTTCTTGTCAAAGGCCTTGTTCACACTGGCAGCCCAAATGCAATTTTTAGCCCATTCAGATTGTATGTTGATGGCTCTTTTGTAGTCTGAACAGTCACAAAGCACATGAAATCCGATTTTTGCGGGACGGATTGAAACCACATACGGGAGGTAGTTTCATATCTAATTTGGACAGGATTCGTTCTCAGTCTGTTCAGCTAAGAACAGATTTGACTGTCCTGACGTCACTCTTTGCGTGAAACCAATGCTACTATCCAAAATCAATATCCAATCGGTTCGCTGCCCGGCTGGTAACTCGCATGCTTGGCAGTCACTCGCCTTGACGGCTCTGTTGCCCCGTCAGCTCCTGTGAAGGCTCAAACGGAAATACAGTGACAGTTTACGCCAGTCTTGCTACCCCATCAGATCTTCACATGTGCAACCGGAAATAGCGAAATAGTGCCCGGTCTTAGACATAGATATATGGTCGCTAAATAATTAATTAAATCAATAAACAAATAAAATAAAGAAAAATGAAAGAAAATCATTTAACGCGCTTGGGAGGAACGGAAAGTACGGAACGGTAAACAGCGTCAAACACTACACTCGGTGGGCGCCGCCTCCGTTCGACGTCGTTGCTACAGCAACCTGTCAGATGGGTCAATAATGTGGCTCAGTCTGAACACGGCCAGATCGGATTTGGACACTTGCTAAAAACAGTCAGCCCTAAAAATCAGCTTTGAGGAGGAATCCGATTTGTGATTTTCTCCCATGTGATGCATTTCGGATATGCGTCACGGCAACTCAAGTAGGAAACGCGGCATTGAGTCAGATCCGAATCAGGTTGTTAAAAACAAATGAATCATAAGTAGACAGATCAGACGTTGCAAATCAGTAATGTACCAGAGGATGGCATATAAACAGCTGTTTTAAATCAAATCTACAGCAAAAGTTAAAGACGGTCAAATAGTTAAAACAATGTAAACTGGTGCCGACGTTAACTGACTTTTAAACCCAAGGTGTGTGCAAAAGTATAGTTCGTTTTGAGCACTTCATGAACACACTTTATGTATTTCAGATGGGAGGTTCCAACCGAGGGCTGCACGTAACATCTGGAACACACTTCCGTGTCCACCATTGTCTTGCTGCTGCAGCTGGCAGACAAACTCCAGGGACATCTCCACCCCGCCCTCAGGCACTTCATAACATGTGGCAGCAGGCCGACTTGAAGGCCATGATATGACTTCACGGGTGTTATCTGAGAGGCATTCAAAATGTAAATACGGCATTTTCCTCCTGTTCTATATTTAGACGAGCGGGTTTTGGTACTTTGGCGCACAGCGTTTGTTTCACACAATTGCGTACACTTGCACAATCTAAAGAGAGATGGAATCATGTCGTGGTTTTATTACTGATGTTCGATACAACTTTTTTTCAGACCGATACCAATACGAGTACTCAACCTTGAGTCGTCACTGAAACAGATATTAAGTACAGATAGCACTAATACTTTTGATACATTTTGTTACCCACCGAAAATGAAAGACCCAAAATAGCATTTTTCCTTGAAATGGCGTAAAATTAATGACATTTTCTATTCAAATTTCTAGTTCCTGACCGTAAAACGACCACCAGAAGGCGGTTGATACTGGTATCAGCCATCGTCGTGAGTACCAATGTGTTTTTGTGCTGGCATGTTGATTTACACGAAAATGCTGTAGCCCCTAACGTTATTATTATGGACAGTATCTAGAGATTTTATACATTAGCGGTTTTTGAGAGTCTTTTGCAATGTTGCATCAATTTTAGTAAAATAACGTAACAAAAATATTGGCAAAAAGGAAGTATTTTTTGGCAACCACATTACTAAAATGCACACAAACATCTGCATGCAATTAACGATACAATTATTTTCACAATTATATTCGCATTTAACTTGAAATACCTTCCACCACCTGACCCACACAAACAACTTAATGAAAGCTTCCAACTTTGAATACTGGGATTTTGCAAACTGAATTTTTTCCACGTGAAAATGCATAGCTGTTCCGCAGCTTATGCTGAACTCAAACAGGTTGTCAAGTCTAAAGGCAGTTCTCAGATGGACACAGTGCAGTCGTACAGCGCTTGAAACCGCAACCACAACAATTAGCATATTGTCAATTAAATAACTCAGGTTTGCCTGCTCGCCGCATGTGAGTAAATGTTACACAGATGCGGAGGGCGGCTGCGGCCTTCGTTATAAAAGCAGGAAACACACCGCCGCATTTACTCAACAGCCTCATAAAAAAACACTGACATTTGCTACAGCCCTCTCCTTCTGACTACATTTCGTTAGCGGTAGCTTCCTTATGGCCTAATGGTCAGCGACTGGTGCTAATGGCCGTGCAGAGCAACACGGCCAGGCGGCGTTTTCCGACTGCCGCGCAAGCCCCGTGGATGGCTTTGCGCCGCTCCGGTGTCTGCTAATCAATTTAGGGCCCAGCCCTGCGCAGGACGATGAGCCACTAATGATGCACTGCAGCCCCCCCCCACCCCCCACCCCCGGGAAAGGAGAGGAGGGGACGGCACATTATAAAGAAGCTACATTATTTATCAGCAGGGTCCTGTACTGGGCATCCATTAGCCCCCCGCTCAATGGGGTCACTGGTTATAAAGAGAGGAGTGCAGGAAGAGAGAGTGATAGCGGCAGAAAGGCTTTAATGCGATGGGAAAGGCGAGTGAAGTGAAAGTGACAGTAATGACACACATCTTAGACACTCAGCGGGACCACTACACTATCTGGTCTCGACAATAAAGATTCTCCAAGCTAGGCCGAATACGGACATTATAATTACAATAAACAATTATTTCATTGATATTGAAATCACAATTAATAAACACTCAATGATTTTAAAAGTTGTATTCATTTAATCACCAAAACTCAACTTTAAATATAACAAAAAGAAGAACCAGAAAATTGATTAGAAACACGTCAAGTAACGGCAATAAAGAACGCTGAACAAAAATAAATACCTGCTGTTCCTGATGCCCTTTGGCCTCTTAGGGTCAGTGTCAAGCGGTGCACGCATGGAGACACACGCTTAAATAACTAAAAGAGTCGAAGAAGCCACAAGTCACAATTGAACTTCATTAATATATATCATTTTTTACAAATTTGAATATATGCCTATGAATACTATTATTACCTGTCTGTAAGTATTTATTTTCTATCGCATTTGTGTGTGAATATGCATTATTTGATAGAATATTCCTCCTAAAACTCAATGCTAATTTTCTATTAGCCATTCAATAATTTCCCATTGACTTCTAGCATCAGAACTGACAATGTTTTTAAAACAAGAGTACTGTATATCTTGCAAAGATTTTTCTACATTTCTATTATTTCTGTTGAAGTTAACCCTTTTGGCACCCTGGCATATATAAAGCAAATCCCAGAAGGGAAAAGGCTAGATTAAGCCAAAACAGGTTTTGAATCACAGCATTGTCATTTCATTGTTATTTTCTATAAGTGATAGGGAGTTAAACGAATCCAAAATTATCTACCGGTATGTTAAATAAAATAAAATAAAAATGCTGCATCTTCTGTTACAGCTCCCATCCTGCAATTTCATCAGCCTTCATCTGTGTAAATTATAACCAAAATATTATTTGCATTGACTTTGATTGGTGTCAACCCACAAAACCCAACAACAGTATCAAGAAAGCTAACATGGGAGTCGGCGTCCCGTAAGGAGGAACGCCTCAACGCAACACATGGCGGTGTAGGTTGTCGTCTGGCAAATGTTGTGACTGCCTCGCTCCAGGCTGGAATGCCATTAACCTATATTTACACTGGAGTACATTTTTAAATGGTTTATTTGAGATATTCCAAGACAACTGAACGGGATTTCAACCATAAAAAGGATGGATAATTCTGTAAACGAAGGTCAAAATGCAGGTCCTTTGCGTAATCTGATATGTCACCTTCAATGATGTCAGTGCTCACACACTAATTCGATGGATGGATGGATGGATGGATGGATGTATAGATAGATAGATAGATAAATAGATAGATAGATAGATAGATACTCACTATTGTAAATTACTCACTACTTTCCATGTTGGCATCCATTTTGTATATGAATAATAATGATTGATATACTTCTCACGTGAGCATCCATTTTGTTGCTGCTGAAAAGGTTTGCTACTATTCTTTATACTGTATAAGGATTTTCCAACCATGTGCCACGTACGTACGTTATAACGAGATAACCAAATCAATGTGTCAAGATTTTAAGTTTAAAACTAAAAGGTAAATGCAGTGTGGGATACTTTTAAGTGTCGTTAAGGTGTTTTGATGCAATTTGAAGTGTACCTGGCAGGTATTCAAGTGACTTTACACACGGTAAGAAGACACGTGTAACTTCCTGTTATTGATGTTATTGCATGAAAATGTCACTTTAATTCCATTTTAAACGGGGATAAATGTGGAACTTTGGAGGGAGGAAAAGAGGGAAAAGTTTCGAGTGCCATCGCCGCTTGGGAACGCTCTACTCGGTTACAAACGCTGTGCAAACGACGAGGAAGAGAGAAAAGATAAGGATACACGTAGGCTTTCGAGCGTTTTAAGTTAACATCAAATAGTTTTCAAGAAAGTTGACGTTACCTTGTGCGAGTGTGGAAGCGGCGGGTTTGTTCTCCCCCTCCACTCTCAGGAGCTCCTCGCGGCGGCGTGATGCGGCCTGGCGTCAGCGAGTCGCGGAGCCTCATCACCCTCCGCCCCAGCGCCAGTATCACGCCGCCGGGCCGCCTTCGACAATAACAAGACCTACTTTTTTTCCATCCGCATCCCGAAAGCTTCTTCTTCGTCTCTTTCACATCGTGAACGTTATGCAACTGTGGCTCGCTCTCCTGGCCAAGTTTTAAGTGGTTGGCCCTGTTTTGGAGTCTTTACCCCTCCCTGTTTCGTGGTTTGTCACCGTTTTGAAAACATAAATTTCAATGTGGCATACGCGCGTTTTTTTTGCGTGGAGTGCCATGTGTTTGTCTTCTGTTTTCTCTCCTTTTTCAAGCTCACACATAAAATTAAAAAAAATAAAATACAAACAATGCAAAAAGCATCCCTGTTAGCTTCAAAGAGATCAGAGGTGTCTTATTTGAATGAGCTTGTGTGTGTTTCAATAGGTTTGAAATGTGATAACAACCATGGGAAATAAAATGTACTGAGACAGGAAAAGGTCTGGTCAAATTAATTACAATTTAACACATGCGGTATCTCACAAAAGTGAGTACACACCTGACGCCTCACATTTCTGTAATACTGAAAATTATATTACAGTGTAATTTATGAGCTAAACCCTTGGCAACAAATGTGAGTGCACCCCCAAGTGAAAAATCCCAACGTGTTAATATTTAGTTTGGCCATCTTTATTTTTCCAGCACTGCCTGAACTGTCTTGGGCATGGAGTTCACCACTGCCTCTGGAATCCTCTTCCACTTCTCCATAGCAACACCACTGAGCTATTCGAGACTTTCTGTTTGTGGATGCCCCAAAGATGTTCAATAGGGTTTAGGTCTGGAGAGCAAAAAAAAAAAGGCTTTGTTTTAGTAATTTACTGCAACAATTTCCTGTCTTAAAAAAATAGACTTTTCATGATCTACAGAATGTTTTTTTTTTTTTTTTAAAAGCCAGCTTTCAATGTTTTATCTGATAGTCAGCGATTGTATATTGTAGACAATGATTGCTTTATGATAAGCACTGTGGATGCTATCAGGGCCGCAAAATCACTCACTCTCACACACATACACAAACAGTGTTATTTGTGAGTTGCGTGTGCCTTTAAGGGAAGTGGTTGCTCATAGTTCAGCGTTAAAAGCCCTTTTCACACTGCGTTTGGTTTTCATGGTGTTCCCTGCAGGGCCTTTAGTGTCTTCTCCATGCTCCTTGAAAGTGTTTTCATTTCTTATTTGAATGTCCTGTGGTCTATTACAGGACTTCTTGACAGCCCCACGGACATACTTTGTTCACCCCTTTGCTTTAAGCCGAGTCCTCTAGGTGGATAATGCAGTCGAAATCAAGAGTGAGACACGTCTTCAAAGCATCTCATAAATAATGCAGGCTAATGCAAGAAAATCGGCTTGCGGCAAGAGAGCGAGCTGCGGATGGGTCACTATTACCTTGGAAGTTAGATAAATCAAAAAAAAAAATTGGACTTCTTTGGAATACTGTTATTGTTATGCCAATCAAATAATATATAAATTAACATTATTGGCAGTGTGCATAAAAAAAATGTATTTAAGATGCATGTGGAGGTGTACCTAAAAGTATGGCCAGATAGATTGACAAAAGCGTATAATCGTTCAATTAGAAAAAAAAAGTTATAATTTTTTATTATTAATATTATTGTAAATGATGTCGGATATTAAAAGTAAAACGTCGCATTGCTTCTCGAGAGTCCACAGCTCGGGGCTAGGATCTAGTTTCTCTCGGGGACGCGGAGGCTCCTGCTGCAGATGACGTCACGCGGCTGGCGACAGCATGTCTGAGTGTGGCGGGAACGCGCCGCACGTGAAGAGAGAAAAAAAAAATAAAACACGAATGAGACGACTGGAGGAGGGAACAGGACGAGAAAGATGATGTTCAGTTCAACATGATGAAAAGGAGAACTCCATCTTTTTTTCCCTTAAATTTGGTCTTTGACACAGTCTGATTATTAATCTGTTCTTAAGTCAACCTAAAGCTGCCATAAAACTTTACAGTTGGACAGGCAATGTTTAAGTAATTATTTTATTTATTTATTTATGTATTTTAGCATGACGGGAATATATAGCAATGAACAGGAGTTCACTGTATTTTAACATATCTCATAAATATGAGATAAGCCTATATAATTGTTTTTTTTTGTGTGCAAAATATCTGTTGACTAAATTAGTGTACGGATTTGTTGTAATAAATAAATAAAATCTTAAAAGTTGACGTCGCTTAACAAAGAAAGGCACATTCATTATTTTTTTGTACAAAATCACGCTAAAAATACAAAATATGTTGTTTAAGTTAGGACATGACTATGCTAAATATGAATGTTAACTAAAGGACATTTATTTTTGTACCGAATTCTACTAAAAGTACATAATATCTATCATGAAAACATATCTTTTTGTATAAAATCTCACGGAAAAAAAAACTTTAATTTTGATATCCAAAGAAAAAAAACATGTACATCCATTTTTTTATTTTATTTTTTAAAATTATTTTAATCAGGAACACAATGTATTCATATTTCATGTTACATTTGAGATTTGGGGCGGAACTATCCTACAAAATTGCTGTTCATTTTCTATGCAATTCACCAGATTCATTGCTGGCTCAACCAGACAATGCTGCATTCTTCTTCACCCTAAATCCCATATTGTAAAATGTGACACCCTTGAGATCCCAAGTTAGACCCTCATACGGAGGGTGGTCTTCCCAATCAGTGTTGCAATGCACGATGGGAAGCATCTGAGTGACAGCAGCTGTCATAGTCACATGGCGGCTGGGAACAAAATACACAGCAGCTGCCTTTCAAAGCAGTCGGGACACTACTGGCAGTGGGGGGGGGGGGGGGGTGCTGACCGTTGAGGTTAATTCAACACTAAGGTTGGCAGGGGGCGGGGTTACATGACGGTGCACCTGTGTCTTTATACTTCAGGTGTGCATCCTGTTATTATTCGTGGTCTATATTCTTCTTTTATTTTATTTTTTAGCATAGAGCTTGAGATGGACCATCTAAAATATATATATATATTTTTTTTAATTAACTCATTCGCTGCCATTGACGGCTATAGACGTCAAAAATTCATTTGAACTATTTCTATTAGTTTAAATTTTTTTTCCACATTTGTTAACAAGAGTTGTTGTATATTTAGAACAGATATAAAATCGTGAGTTAACTAGTGGAGTCATGGGATTAATCACGATGACAAATTTTAATCGCCTTATTTTTAACAATCTTTTCTTTTTTAAACCTTTTTTTTTTCGAAGAAGAAAGGATTATAAAAAAATTAGGGGCATCAGGTGATTACATTTTTTAATTGTAATTAATTGCATGACTTTACTAGTTAACTCACGATAAAAAAGAAGAAGAAAATATAATTAAAAATTAGGGGCGTCAGATGATGAAATTTTTAAATTGTATTTAATCGCATGACTTCGCGATTAATAACACGTTTTATATCTGTTGTAAATGTGCAAAAAAAAATCTAGGTTTCCATACTCTTGTTAACAAAAGTGGGAAAAAATGTTAAACTAATAGAAATAGTTCAAATGAATTTTTGACGTCTATAGGCGTCAATGGCAGTGAATGAGTTAAGTTAGTAAAATTACGATTTTTCTTGGTCTCATTATATGTTTATGTACTTTATAAAACTTGCATTTCAACAGAGATGTGTATATGCACTGTGACACAATAGCCAGCAATAACGCTGAGGACAAAATTAGCTGTTAAAATGTTTTATATTTAGCAACTATTCAGTTGTGTGGCCCACTTATTTCTAAACTCATCCCTTGTTGAATGCTAGAATTCCGACTGACTCAGAGGGGGATGGGTGGGACACAAGGGATGATAGCTGAGGATGATGTCACCCACACTGAAACCATGCCTGAGGTCACGTGACCAGGCTAGTTGATAGATGACCGTGGTAGCATATAGACACACGAGTGTTGTGTGGTGTCGTGTGTTGCTCAATAAAGAACACTTGCAGCCACCTCATTGTGCTTGCACCAAAAGAAAAGGCATTAATCACACACGTTTGACATTACAAATCAAAATCTCATACATTTGACATTAGAAATTGTTCGTATTTTTGCCTTTGATATACAGAGGACCTCACTATTTTTGGTTGAATAGCGAAATTTGAGTAGAAATGTCTTTTTGAAAAAAAAAGTAGCTAATATTTTTTTGGTTTAGTATTTTTTTTTGTTTAATTAAAAAAAATATATATTGAAAGAACACGGAACCCTCCCACAAGCGTTTCCAAAACCAGACGAAAAAAATGAAGGGAAAAAAATATATATATTAAAACTCATTCACTGCCATTGACGGCTATAGACGTAAAAAAATCCTTTGAACTATTTCTATTAGTTTAACATTTTTTCCCACTTTTGTTAACAAGAGTATGAAAACCTAGATTTTTTTATTTACTGTATTAGAACAGATATAAAATCTGTGATTAATTGTGAGTTAACTAGTAAAGTCATGCAATTAATTACAATTAAAAATTGTAATCGCCTGACGCCCCTAATTTTTTTTTATAATATTTTCCTTATATGTATACATATAAAAAAAAAAGATTATTAAAAAATTTAAAAATATATTAAAAAGAAAAAGAAAAGATTATTCAAAGTTAGGGGCATCAGGCAATTAAAATTTGTAATCGTAATTAATCGCGTGACTTCACTAGTTAACTCACGATTAATCACAAATTCTATATCTGTTCTAAATGTACAAAAAAAAAAAAGGTTTTCATACTTCTGTTAACAAAAATGGAAAAATATGTTACACTAATAAGAAATTGTTAAAATGAATTGTTTATGTCTATAGCTGTCAATGGCAGTGAATGAGTTAAACAATATTTTTTTTTTAAAGGGAAAAAAATTCCGCGAATGGGTAAAAACACGGGTGCCGAACAGTGAGTATGCAGGGTCCACTGCACTATGCAAAATCAGAGCATTTATAAAGCCATTTACTGTACTTGCAAGCCAATTTTCATAATCCACTGACTTGTCTAGTCCGCCATCTTGTGGCAAGATGACATCAGTACTTTTGATTGAATACAGTCCTCACATGGCAGTGGATGAATTTAATTTACTTTACCTGATCAGTGTTTTATAGAATTCATTCATAACTTGAGTTAATTTTAGTATTCCGGATTATGTATATTTTCTTTCTTCTTCTTTAATAGTTTGTGAGAATAGATAGGGCATACCACATTTCAAAATAAATAAAGTTTAATTTTCAAGTAAAAAAAAATATATATAATTTATTTCCAGACTCTGTCAAATCTGATATATTTTGTAAGATTATAAATCTGCATATTTATATTTATTTTATAGTCATTTACAGCACTATTTAATTTAAATTCAATTAATTTAGAAAATCATGACATCTTATGGAAAACTACAACATTTTAGCATTAAAAAAAAACCACGCACGCACGCACGCGCGCACACACACACACACACACACACACACATATATATATATATATATATATATATATATATATATATATATATATATACCGGAGTTCATGGTGGTGACGATATGCACCACCCGCTGACGTCCACAAGATGTCAGTGTCGTACCTGCAAAATCTGCTCCAAAAGGGAGCATTCTGCTCTGCTCTTGTTGGCAAGCACCTGCTTGGACTCCTAACAAAAACACTGGAAAATCCAACACAGTTCGCCAAATGATGTAAACACTGCTGTCATTTTAATACCAATAAAAATGCTCAACGTGCATACTCGGAGGCCAAGTGAAGAGTCATATATCTGCTATTATCAAAACCTCAACAATGCAGTGGTTTGGTTTTATTTTTTGGGTTTAATTTGCGTAGTTCATTGTGGTCCAGCAATCACATAACATATCAACAATAACGGTGTTTGTGTGTAAACACTGCCTGTCAGTCCGTTGATGTGAAAGCAAACAATCCATGCGAGGAGGTTTGGAGCGTGCCGCTGAGATCGGGGTGGGCCAAAGTGCACATGAAGGTAACGTAACACGTTCCCGCAAACCCCCCGCCCCCCCTCACTACTGACAAGGAATGGGCTATCAGCGGGTGTGATTTCGGGGTTCTGAAAAACTGCCAGGGGGTGGCGACGGACCCCTTTTTGATGGTTGCCAGCATGACAAAAAAGTTGTTTTTTTTGCAGCGTGGAGCCGTTCTTTTGAGTGATAAAACTGCCGCGAGTAGCGCGCTAATTAGCATCAGCGAGTCAGACTGGAGTCGATCATTACAATTCCTTGCACATCTATAGGTTGAAGCAAAAATCATTTTCAAGTTCTTGATTGAAAATCGATTCTTAATCGAATCGCAGGCCCAAAAATCGGAATCGAATTGAATCGTGAGACATTCCCACCCCTATTGAATATCTTGCAAGATTTCAGTATAGCCAGAAAAGATCATCACTGTGAGACTTCAGTAAATCCGGCAAGATTTCCGTCTAAATCGCAAGACTTCAATAAATCTCCTCTTTGCTCGTTGACTTCCGGATCCTGCCACCTTTCCTTGTCCTTTCTTTGCTTTCTTTGTCATGCCCCGCCAATCCTGCCAAGCAACAAGTGCCCATACTAAGTTTCGGTTGTAATGTTATTGCTTTAAAAAAAAAAATTAATTCCACAGGCTTCATTTTTCTTCCTGTTTTCCATCGAGCTCAACACGGATCTCCTGGCAAGAGCAAAGCGGAAACACCAGCAATTTCTTCCCTGGTAATTGGCGCACAAAAGGAAGACTAAAGTGCACTCCTTTGGTCGCTCTCACTTCCTTCACCTTGTCCTGAGTGGGGCATTCCTCCGTAGCTTAAGCAGGGGGAAATCTTTCCTGCTTCATCCGGGATAATCCCGTCCCCCGAACAAGGCGGCGCGGCTCTCATATGAAGAACGATTTATTCGCGGTGAATTCCGGTCAGGTCAAGTCTCCGTCTTTCATGTCCCCCCGCCCGTGCAGCTGCGGGGGGTAAGTTGTGTGTTCACTTCAAAGACATCATGCGGATTGGAGACATGAATTAAGGTCACTGATAAACGGTAGCTTGATGTTTGAGTGTGTTTTTGGGGGCCTAGGGGGAGGACGGGGTCACACAGGAGTGCGTGTGGAGCCCATATAATGTGATTTAAAAGTGACTCAGAGGGCACGGCCGCCTCTACCATAACAGGAAGCTTTGATTATTCCCCCCGTGACCAAAGTGACTGCTACTTTGAGACCCTTCATTTTCATGTACTCGTATAAACAAATCCTTTATATGTAATACAGAGCCATCATTTAGGTCTTGTAATCCTTATGTTTTTTAATAACAGCAGTTCAGTAAAGCCATTTTTCAATTGGCCTGTCAAACGGTCACAATTGTGCCCTACAAACTCTGCCTAGCAACAAGTGACCACTCAAGCGCAGGTGTCAAACTCCCGGTCCTCAAGGGTGAGAGTCCTGTTTGTTTTCGATGTTTCCCTCCTCCGACACACCTGATTCAAGTGATCAGCTCGTCAGCAAGCTTGCTACATGCAGGATAGGGGCCCTCGAGGGCCGGAGTTGGCGACCCCTGAGCTACGGAAGCAAAAAAACTCTCACATTTAAATGTGTTGGGACTTAATGTCATGAATGTGTTTTGCTTTTTCGCGAACATTTTTTGTTACTAAGACACAAAAAGCTAATGGAATTTTTATTTATTTTTTTGTCATTGGGAACTGATTTGTAGGCTAAACTATTTTTTTTTAATTAGGCCATGAGGGCCTCTGATGTGTGATTGTAGTCCCACAAACTCTGCCTAGCAACAAGTGACCACTCAAGCGCAGGTGTCAAACTCCCGGTCCTCAAGGGTGAGAGTCCTGTTTGTTTTCGGTGTTTCCTTCCTCCGACACACCCGATTCAAGTGATCAGCTCGTCAGCAAGCTTGGTACGTGCAGGATAGGGGCCCTCGAGGGCCGGAGTTGGCGGCCCCTGAGCTACGGAAGCAAAAAAACTCTCACATTTAAATGTGTTGGGACTTAATGTCATGAATGTGTTTTGCTTTTTCGCGAACATTTTTTGTTACTAAGCCACAAAAAGTTAATGGAATTTATTTATTTTTTTTGTCATTGGGAAATGATTTGTAGGCTAAACTAATTTTTTTAATTAGCCCATGAGGGCCTCTGATGTGTGATTGTAGTCCCACAAACTCTGCCTAGCAACAAGTGACCACTCAAGCGCAGGTGTCAAACTCCCGGTCCTCAAGGGTGAGAGTCCTGTTTGTTTTCGGTGTTTCCTTCCTCCGACACACCCGATTCAAGTGATCAGCTCGTCAGCAAGCTTGGTACGTGCAGGATAGGGGCCCTCGAGGGCCGGAGTTGGCGGCCCCTGAGCTACGGAAGCAAAAAAACTCTCACATTTAAATGTGTTGGGACTTAATGTCATGAATGTGTTTTGCTTTTTCGCGAACATTTTTTGTTACTAAGCCACAAAAAGTTAATGGAATTTATTTATTTTTTTTGTCATTGGGAAATGATTTGTAGGCTAAACTAATTTTTTTAATTAGCCCATGAGGGCCTCTGATGTGTGATTGTAGTCCCACAAACTCTGCCTAGCAACAAGTGACCACTCAAGCGCAGGTGTCAAACTCCCGGTCCTCAAGGGTGAGAGTCCTGTTTGTTTTCGATGTTTCCCTCCTCCGACACACCCGATTCAAGTGATCAGCTCGTCAGCAAGCTTGGTACATGCAGGATAGGGGCCCTCGAGGGCCGGAGTTGGCGACCCCTGAGCTACGGAAGCAAAAAAACTCTTACATTTAAATGTGTTGGGACTTAATGTCATGAATGTGTTTTGCTTTTTCGCGAACATTTTTTGTAACGAAACCACAAAAAGCTAATGGAATTTTTATTTTTTTTTGTCATTGGGAACTGATTTGTAGGCTAAACTATTTTTTTTTAATTAGGCCATGAGGGCCTCTGATGTGTGATTGTAGTCCCACAAACTCTGCCTAGCAACAAGTGACCACTCAAGCGCAGGTGTCAAACTCCCGGTCCTCAAGGGTGAGAGTCCTGTTTGTTTTCGATGTTTCCCTCCTCCGACACACCTGATTCAAGTGATCAGCTTGGTACGTGCAGGATAGGGGCCCTCGAGGGCCGGAGTTGGCGACCCCTGAGCTATGGAAGCAAAAAAACTCTCACATTTAAATGTGTTGGGACTTAAGGTCATGAATGTGTTTTGCTTTTTCGCGAACATTTTTTGTAACGAAACCACAAAAAGCTAATGGAATTTTTATTTATTTTTTGTCATTGGGAACTGATTTGTAGGCTAAACTAATTTTTTTAATTAGGCCATGAGGGATTGTAGTCCCACAAACTCTGCCCAGCAACGAGTAACCACGCAACAATATTTCAAAATCAGTGTGATAAATGATGAACATTTGGTTAATACTTTTTAAAAAAATCAGTACATTTTGCCTTTTAAAATGAGAAATTAGAACTTTTGTAACAACTCTGTATATTTTTGTCGCGTTCATATTAGTTTTTATTTGATTAAATTATTAAGACATACATTTTACATGATGTTAATTTTATGCATTTATTTTGGTATAAATTGTTATATATTTACATTAGAATACATTTTATACGGTATAATTATTTGGGTGATTTTTTTGTTAATGTCAATTTATTTTGGTGCATTTTCGACAGTTGAGCAGAGAATAACAAGACATTTCCATCTTGCGGTGTCGCGCACCCACCACTTGTTGTCTAAGTGCTTTTTTTTTCTTCTTCTTTTCCCTTCCCGGGTAAATAAAGCAGTTTTCTGGTCAGAATTACACCCTGTCTTGGTGTGAGGTCCTTTTCAGCGAGGGAGGGGCGTGTGCGTGGGGGGGCTGCCTGCTTGCTTTTATCTAAAATGTTTTCTATTTCTGCCTTTTGGAAAGACACTTTGGGCAGAAAGAAACCAGGTTTTTCCTGCTTTTTTCTGAGGGCGCGCTGGGGACTTTTCTCAGCATTGTGGTGAGATTTATTCGAGGAGGCTGCATTTTTCCCTGATTTGCCTCTTTGTTCTCGGTAAGTAGTTCCAGGTCTCCCCCCCAAAACCCCGTCTCCTCCTGCCCCCCAACCCTGACTCACACGCAGGTTTTCTGACTGTGCGTGTGTGCGTGAGGCGGGACACGTTGTGACACCTGCTGTTGGGATGAATAGGGTCAGTGGCAGGGCCCTCCGGCAGCTGCTTGTTCTCACCGCGAGACCCCCAACAAGCAGCAGAATGTGACGCCCCCTAGCAACAGCACCTCTCATTACACTTATTGTTGTTGTTACAAGGGAGTCCTTGAGTTACGTGGTACGCGAGCTACGTCGTTTCGGCTTTACGGTGCCTGTGCCCAAAGCAATCACGCTATTTTAAAGTTGCCTCCAGCAACGGACGTCCATCAAGCAGGTCGGCTCGCCATCAGGCGCGTCATATTTTCGTGTTGAAGTTTCCATTAGCTACGCTCTGCTAGCAATGAATGTCCGTGCGAAGAAAAAAAACGAAATATTGGCGTCGCACCTTCCGGGTTGTGCAAGTATGTTTTTTTAAAAAAAATTACTGTACAAAGTATTTTGATGTAATTATGGACTTTAACGGGGAAATCCGACTTAAGTCGAAATTCGCCAGGCGTAGGAACGGAATTCCGCCGTAATTTGTTATTATCTCATTTACTGCCATTGACGGCTAAAGACGTCAAAAATGCATTTTTTTGTAACATTAGTTAAAAAAAAATCCCGCCTTTTGTTAACAAGAGTATGAAAACCTACAAAAAATTTTTTGTAAATTTAGGACAGATATAAAATTTGTGATTAATCGTTAGTTAACAAGTGAAGTCATGTGATTAATTACAATTAAAAAATGTAATTGCCTGACGGGCCTAACTAAAAAAATAAATAAAAATAAGGGGCGTAATTAATCGCATGATCATTTTTATCTGTTATAAATGTACAATAAAAAATCTAGGTTTTCATTAAAAAAATGAAATTAAATGAAAAAAAAAAGAAACTAATAGAAATTGTTCCCATGAATTTTTGACGTCTATAGTCGTCAATGGCAGTGAATGAGTAAATATTGATATGTTGGACATACATTAATGCAGTTTGCAAGCTTGAACACCGTCTCCTCATTTACCTAATGACGATAGCCCATCAGGAGCAACTGATGGTTCAGTATCTTGCTCAAAGGCTTGGGAGATTTTTACATATACGTTTTTTCCCCTCCTATTGGGATTCTACACTTTGTTTACTTGATTTTTGTCAAGCTGTTGAACCTCCCTCATAGTGTCTTTGCGAAAGGAAAGCCAACAATTGACCCAGGATGAAACATGAAACAATCATCGCTGCTCTCCCGACACAGGAAGAGCCTTCCAGACGGAGATTCCCGGTCGGCGGGCGCGTCTGACCTGTCTACGCTCCGTCCCTGGCTTTCTTTCGTAAGTCCAGCTGGCTTGCACCTGACTTCCTAAAACATTCCCGCCCGTGGCAGACGACGGCGAGGTATGAAAAGTCCCCAGACTGATGTTTAAAAAGACTTTTGGTTTTTATTAGAGATTAGATTGGGCATAATAAAAACATTTCCAGTATGTTGAAAATAGCACAAGGTGTGGATTTACCGTAAAACCATTCCCGATTTTTTTTTTCCATTCGTGACCAAGGTTATTTGAGTTAACGAAACAGTTTAATGAAATAGAATAAAAATTGTTTTAAAAAAAATGAAAAATAACTGAAACTACATTTTATGTTTACAAAACACTAACTATAATTATAGCGAAATGAGCCTTTGGGGATGATTTTAAATGTGATTTTAAGTATATTTATTTTGATATTAACCGGAATAAGGACGTTTGAAAGTGTGTCTCACGGAAGTGACGTCATCTAGCAGCAGCCAATAGAAAAGCACCTTCAGATCACGTCGCTCCTAGGCCACAATTTTGCGTACTTGACTTTTGACTCCAAAGGCTCGGCTTGCCTGCTTTTTCATTCAACTCAGAAATAAATGTGTTTTTTTTTTCATTTTACCATAGTGTTTATTAATTATTGCGCACAAATAATACACTTAAAAAAAAATAATACCGAAACTAACTAAAAGTAAAGAAAAATTTATCATTTTTTAAATAACTAAAACTAATAAAAACTAAGTGAACCACACTGAAAAGTAAAAACTAATTCAAAGTGAAAATGTGAAATGTGAAAAAGTGAAAATGAAATAAAAACGAACTAAAATGAAAATCCCAAAACTATAATAAACCTGTACGTGAAATAGATGTGTGGCTTTCATGCAGCATCACCATTAAAATTATTATTATTTTTTTTATAGTTGGCATATAATTGAATTTGTGGTGGTGGTGGGGGGGGGGATCAGCCATAAAAAATGGATCACTGTGTTTTAATATAGTTAGGGTTTCAAAGTAATGGTTCAGGGGAGCGTTTGGCTTCCATGTATGGAACCATTTTTTTTATTATTATTATTATTATTTTTTACAATTGCCATAAAACTGAGTTGAAAAATGTAGCTTTCATAATGTGTGACTTTTTTTTTTTTTTAGGTTTAGTGCCCAAGACACCAGTGTTTTACAATACCTTTCAAAATAGTCCAGCAGCTTTTGATCTGAGTGCCGAGAATACCTGTCACATTTTGGGTCTTGACCTCCGTTTGGCAATGTTGTAGATCTCCGAAGAAGACGAAAAAGGTTTTGGACCGTTCTTGGTCCTTCTGGAGAGTTTGTAATTGAAGTAGAAGGCAGGCTTGGACTGGGTGTCCCTCCTGGGCCCGGCAGGTGTGTCCATCGCCAATGAAGGCATGCAGACACTGACAGTAACTAGACAGAAACTAAAAAAAAGAAAAAAAAATATAAAGATATATTCCGATTTTAATATATATATACGTATATAATTGTCACATATTGCAGCACCTCGACATTGCACCGCTCCGTGTCGCGTGCCCATCACGAAGCCTTCGAGGCACACGCACACAAAGCTGCCAAATGTATTCTCGCACGTCCGGTGCAGCGGGCAGGACAGTCGGCGACACTCGTCCACATCTGCAACGCACACCCATTCGAGCTTAAAGGGTTACTTGACTCACTGAGCCATTTTCAGCAGTAAAAAGTTAATATTTTGTCTATATTGTGATAACGTCATTATTTTTCAAGTACAATTAATACCTTTAAAAACAAAATTTTCCGCTTGCTGTCGACTGAAGATGACATCACCTGCGCTGAGGAAGTAGGTAACGACCAATCATGGCTCATTTTACTCACCAGAAACAGGTGAGACATGATTGGTCGTTACCTACTTCCTCAGCGCAGGTGATGTCATCTTCAGTCGACAGCTAGTGAAAAAAAATAGTTTTTAAAAGTATTAATTGTACATGAAAAATAATGAAGGTCTCAAATTAATTCTGGATAAAATATGAACTTTTCACTGCTAAAAATGGCTCAAAAGGTCAAGTATCCCTTTAAACACTGAATGTCGCTGAGGCGTGTCCTAAGACAACAATTAGCCATCCAAATGACTACCTGGACTTTGAAGGCGGTGCTTTGAAGTGGGAAGCTTATTGAACAACAAGCGCCGACCCAAAACACACAATCAATTTTTTATTTTATTTTTTATACAGGAGAGCTCATTCGATTTGACATCATCATTGCTCTCCTTTTTTTTTTAAAAAAAAACAACAACAACAAATCAATTAAAAAAAATTTAATAAATGTTTTTTTTTTTTTTTTCAAAACACACAATCAATTTTTTTTTTTTTTTACAGGAGAGCTCATTCGATTTGACATCATCATTGCTCTCCTTTTTTTTAAAAAAAAAAAAAAACAACAAATCAATTTAAAAAAATTTAATAAATGTTTTTTTTTTTTTTTTTTCAAAACACACAATCAAGTCCCGTCGGAGTCCACGATAAATCCCCCATGACCCCTCCTGAAGCACTCACCCTCAAAAGAACATTTTTGAAATGGACTCACAACAGTAAATACGGATGGTAGCGTCAACAGTAATTGAGAAGGGGGCTTAATGCGCATTCAGAGGCATAGCCAAGTAAAAGCAAGTTAATAACATAACTGACGATAGTTTTGTGAAAACAAGAAATAGACAAAAAAAAAATCAACAAACAAGAAGAATCCAGTTGCCTCGAATGAAGTTTTATAGATTTCCCTGACCTGGATGGCTATGTTGAAAATACAACATTTTTAGCAAACATATTTATATTTTGACAATATGTCGGCTAAACTATGATTGTGTGTTCCTCCCTGCGAGCCACTACGTCGAGTCCATCCATCACCCCCCACCCCCCACCCCCACCCCCACCCCCACCCACACGCCATATGCAGCAAATACCACGGAGACATTTCACTTTAATTGAAGGGGAAACAAAGACCCTTGACATACTTCCTAGTCACTCATTCCCTTTAATCAATTTCCTCCATTTTGGCCTTATATCATCTCTAATTACTTTTCCTCGCCCGCCCCCCTTGTGGGGTCCACGCACACACACACACACACACACACACATGTATTGCTAACCCCCTTAACCATAAGTGAAGGCAATACCTTGGGCATCAATACTCTCAGCCCCCCCTTGGGCCCCCTCCAGCTCTGGACAATGGTGAGGGCCCACTGGCTCCAGAACCCCACCAGGCCACCCCTGACCCCTTTGCCCACATACCCTACTTACCCCCCTGCAAGTGTAAGTCACATAACACTGCCACTTTCTTGAACAAGTTGTTACATTATGACTTGACTATGCTGAAGCATTTTCACATGTTGTTGTGATTTTTATTCTCCACACTTTTTTTTTGCCGCGTAATAACTCACGCATAATACTTTCGAATTCATACCTCCCAGGGTATTTATATCATCTGGTGTCACATGAATTACGGTATTGGCACAATTTATTGTTAAACATAAATTTTTCCCCATTCATTTTCAATGGGACAGACATTGAAATTTTTCCCACTTTCTACGTCCACTTCCATACATAACAATTCATCATTGTTACCACTTGTCTGATGCTGCTCAGTAGTGCAGTTTGTAATGTGCGTTGTCCAGTAACCAGGAGGTCGCAGGTTCGAATCCCACCTCCAACTGTACATTGCAAATATATTTATGGTCATTATGCTAAGTGATATACAGTACGTGTATACCAGCTGACTATCAGATCAGGAAATGGATTATAATTTCACTGAAAAAATAAATGTACGCCATTAGCCAAGTCAAGTTAGCTCAGTGCTAAGAGCAATTGCCTTCCACCATAGAAAACCTGGGTTCAAACCCTGTTCGGCCCACATTGTAGTACAGTCGATGATTCGATACTAACTGACTATCACATCAGGAGATGGATTATAATTTCACTGAAAGTATTTAAGCACCTGCATTCCGCTTGTCAGCATCCCCACGCAATTTTTTTGCAGAAATTGCACTTTGTCTAGTTCTGTTAGCAATCCTTCCTTTGTACAACTTTATTCCGTAACAGCACGACTTTAATTAAACTACAACTTTTTAATCTCATAACATCATCAATTATTTTTATCCTAGTAACATGACATTGCCGTGCTCTCCCTGCAATCCACAAAAGGCAATCCAACACTGCCAAATGGAAATGCTCTTTACTAGCGTATAATTCCCAACCTTTTGGCTCACCTGCCAGGTGGCTACAATATAAAATCCCGTCATATAATATCTGGCTCCTTACCCCTCCACGTGTCGATTTTATAGGCTGGATGAAAATGCCCTTTTAAATTACACACCTTTGGACTCTCTCCAAAATTGACCACCCAAGGAAAAAAACGGCATACGTACCACCCACGCGTGCACTAGCGGCGGGATTTATCACCGGTGCGCTTGACAGATGAAGCAGTCGCTGGTATTGAGGGTGTGTTTGATGGGAAAGCGAGACATCGCCAAAAGTAGCCGTGCAAGGGAAAAGGAGGGTGCAAGGGCGGGGGTTCGTTTGAGGAAAAAGGTACTCAACAGCAACATGAACATTGTAAAATTAATACATAAATTAGGGGTGTCAAAATCAGTGCCGTAATTTTGAGTTAATGTAAAGTTCCTTTAACACCAGAATTTTTTTTAACGCGCGATTAATGAAAAGTCTGTACTGGGGGAATTCCAGTTGCAACACAGCAGACAAGTCCACTTCACCTCAAAGTTTAGCAGTAATACATTTAATAATAATACATATATTTGTGGAGTTTGGGGTATTTTACAATTTTAAAAAATGTGCAAAATTTCACAAGTTACTTCATGTTAAAGATGAGATAGCTCTTAATATGAGAAAAAAAATGCACTGAGCTGTCAACAGCGTTTTACAAATGCAATTATGCCATCTAGTGGCAGAAAAATGACCTCAACACAAATCAATATAACACTTTTTACAGTACAGGGCATCTTTTTAATTTTAACTCAGTTTTATGAATTATTAGGAAATTACTGTATCAATGACTAAAAGATGCAGCCATATTTCTATTAGTTTAACATTTTTTTCCTCACTTTTATGTTAACAGGAGTATGAACATTTAGAAAAAATATTTTATTGCATATTTAGAACAAATATTAAATTTGCGATTAATCGTGAGTTAACTGTTGAAGTCATTTGCTGCTGCGTTTAGTTTTTTGTTTGTTTTGAATTCTTTGTTATGTTTTGCAGCGTCGGGAAGGGCTTTAATGCAGACTCTTTCCATTTCAGTGAGCTCTCGACCTGAAGTGTCGTGTGAGTGTTTGTCGCATTACGAGGCAAGGGACCTTATTTGGTAAGTCAAAACGGACATCACACACACTCATACACACTATCGATGTAGGTCTTCTCATGTGTGGTTGAAATGAGTTTGTTGGGGGGGGGGGTTGGTTTGCTTGAAGGTGAAGTGAAGGTCGACACTTTTTTTTTTTCTCTTGATCATATCTGGACTCCTTTCAAGAGTCTAATGTGCAAATGATAGAGAGACGTCAAAAGTGCATGTGTGTGGTCGCCAATGCAGCTGCTAACACACGCATGCGTACACACACACACGCACGCACTCGTCTACTTGATTGGAGTCTTTGGTCCTCATCAGGTCAATCAGTGGACTTAAAAAAAAAAAAAAAAGACCTGAAGGCCTATTTCTGTAACCGGTGAGCAAATACAGGCTTTTACAAAAATACATGCATGTGTGTGCATGTGTATGTGTTCTTGTCTTTCATGCATTTTGGGAACAACATTCTTGCCTTAACTACAGGGGCACGTCTTGGAAACAATACAATTGGGTACCGCCCCCCCAAAAAAATAGGCGCCCGTATTTTCAATATTACATTACATCCAATAACACTACTACTACTCCTATTACTAGCACCACTGTAAAGGGACATCTTTATATATGATCATTTTGAAAAAATAATATTGCGTTTAGTTATATATGATTGCCCTATTGTGATACAGATATTATTGCGATAATTAACATTTACCTAAATAAATGACATTTTTATTATCCAATGAAAGAAATGCATTTTTTTCACGCAGCAAAATAAACAGGTTCAATGCAGTCTTAGCTAATTAATAGCAATAACAATAACTAAAGTTATTTAGTGTTAGTAATGACCCTAGATACTACTCAACTATTGGATGGCGATGCGCATAGAATGTTGCGTCTGATTGGTTAAAGTCAGATACAAATATACAATACCATCCATCCATTTTAAACTTATTTCATGTGTAATTTTGTACACCTGAGAAAAACAACATGGCAACTCTAAAATGCTGATTTAAAAAAAATCTTATTTATTTTATTTTATTATTCATTTACAAAATATGTCTACTACAATTCTTTTACTTAATTTTGCACCCCCCAAATATATTTTTTTCAGCTTGCTTGAAATTAAGTGAACCCCAAATTTCAGCGGCCTCAACTGACCTCCGACGACTATGAAATAACGAATTAAAGAAATATATATTACCACTGCAATTGCAGAAACTGCAGTGGCCTAAGAGCAACCTTACAAAAAAAAAAAAAATAAATAAAAAAATTAAAAATAAATAAAAATAAAAAATAAAATAATAAAAAATAATAAAAAATAAAAAAAATAAAATAAATAAAAATAAAAATAAAAATAAAAAACAAACAAAACAAAAAAAAAATAAATAAATAAATAAAAAATAATAATAAAAAAATTAAAAAATGAATAAATAAAAAAGAGCAACCTTGCAACCTTGAATGGCGAAAATATGTGAATACCATCCCACCAAAAAAATTGAGTGAATATGTGACTATGCACCTGCTGAACCACGAGTATACGCCTCGGCGACAGTGTGGCTACGTTTTGCCACCAGGAGCTGGGAAATAAGAGGCCATGACCTCATTTTCAGTTTACTGTACCACACATTACGCAATATTATTGTATTGTCCAGAACCTTGTCGGACATCACGTACAGGAAGTGTGCTCCTGTTGAATATTCTCCAACACACAACTTGTACCATCGAGGGCCCACCTGTGTGGAACGTCAGTGTGTATGCGTGTGTGTCATGTGCATCCACACACACGTAGAAAAAGCACAGAAGGTGCGCAGATGTGCAGAAGTTATAGCTCTCACATGGCATAAGGCACCACTGGCGGAATTTGACATTATCCCGAGGGGATGACCGATTGTATATCGGAATATTCATGACGATGTGGATATTGATAATCATTCGGGTCGAGCGTGACAGCGCGTGATTGATTTTGTTTGCGTTGTGAGAAAATTTGGAAGCGGATCAATGGGAAGACCACCTTCCCTTACACGTTTTGAGACCTCCCTGCGCGTGCATAGTTTAGTCAGTGGATGTCAAGCACAGTAACTTGATAGCGGGTTCCTCCATCAACAGCACGGGTCATACTGTAGGTGTGAATGCTCGTTTTACGGGACAGCAATTGTATTAGCATAATCGGAAGTGAGCCACTGAGAATTACAGTGGGCTAACGTCATTTTGTAGGAAAGTTTTCTTCTGATTTTAGGATTGGATTGGCAATTTTTTTGCATTTGACTCAAAATCGGTATTCAGCTGTAATAAAAAAAACAACCCCGACAGTGCCAGCCGATTTCGAGCATTTTAGCTCATATTTCAAGGCAAACAGAATATTGTGTGCTATGACTACATAAACATGAAAGATCACGTTCTATTCTTTCATTAGAAACAAAAAGTATGTTTCTACCTTTTTCCGTTCTTTAGTAATCACCATTTGAAAATAGGTAATTTGAGTGACATTGAGCGAAAATTGAAAAGATGAGGAGAGAACAAGCTTTTTGTGAAAAGATACATTTTCTGCACAACAGTGACTTTGACACTAATATTTTTTTCGTTTAGTGACGCTCTGTGAATTATATTTAATATGACAAAGGCTTTGATCATTCACGTCATCCTTGAAAACGTTCTATTTCATCATATTCGTCAGGTTTCATTGTAATTTCACACTACGGGGAGCCCATTGAAAAGAGATACAATGCTGCCATCTGCTGGTCAGAGTTAGTTAGTGTTTTTGATTTCACAAGCCCATTGACCAGGCAGTGCTGCATAACAGGTGGGCTCGCCATCAGGCGCGTCACATTTCCGTGTTTAAGTTTGAATGAGGTCCGCTCTGCCGACCGTCAGCAAACACGAAATATTGGTTCCGGCACCTTCCGGGTCGAGCAAATGTTTTTTTTTTAATTACTGTACAGTACAAAGTATTTTGATGTAAATATACTTTAACGGTGAAATCCGACTTAAGTCGAAATTCGGGCCACATCGCCAGTGTAGGAACGGAACTCCGCCGTAACTTGGGGTCTCCTCGTACACCGTTTGAATCCCAATGAAAACGTCTTCCCCGACCCAGTCTCAAAATGGTAGATCTCCGGACTTCATCTTACGTTATTCTCTATGAACCACAAAGTAGTGTGCTAACTAACAAATGAGAAATTTGGTGCTTCCAAACCAAACGTTTTTGCTACTGGTTGGTGAAGAGCTTCACTATAACTTTTGTTTTACAAACTCTGACAGCATCTCTGAACTCAACCCTCCTGTCACAGTAGTACAAATAAAGGACGTTTTCCACATTCTCAGGAAAGCTGCGAGATCAAAACAACCAAACGAGTAGGCGATAAAATTAAAAGTGCCAGGCGCCCGAAGTGACAAGTCACGGAGCATAAATATTGCCAGAACAATGAAGTGAGGACCGTAAACGTCAACTGAAGCGGGAAGCTCAGTAAAAGTCAACCATGAATGTCTGCTGTAAATTGAATGGCCAACGGCCGATGTGTGTGGAAGCTCTTTCAAGAAGCAGATGCTTCAACACTCTCAAAAAATGTGTTTTGTCTTGTCACATCATAAAATGTTCTGCTCTTGTACCATTGACACTTGACACATCTTTAACTTTTTGTACCTGGTAAAGCTAGAAACGCTCGACAATCTCGGAGTCCAGGGGATTTTGCTGGGCAATGTAGCAACGAGACTATTTCTTAATCCAATAGATTTCAAATTCATCCTTTACTCAACGATCAACATATTTCTGTCTTCCTTTTTTTTTTTTTTTTCTGGAGAGCTCAGTATTGTTCGTTCGGTAATTTTACCGATTTTACATGTCATCATCATTGCTCTCCTTTTTTTTTTTTTGTATGTGGGTGAATAAGTGTATGTGCGTGCGAGTGTGTGTGTATTCATTAGTTCACCTGAAACCTATTAAAAAAATCCCATACCGTTCACCTAAACCGAACACTTCCGGCCAGAGTCGTGAGGCCGTCAGGAGACCCGAGGAAGGACCAAAGAAAGGAAAGTGAAATCCAGCACCGACCAGACACCACCCACCAGGCCACCAACCAGAGTCCTTCACCAACCCCAGAGACATCTAAATTCCAACAAATCATACATATTTCTGTCTTCCTTTTTTTTTCTTTTTCTGGAGAGCTCAGTATTGTTCGTTCGGTAATTTTACCGATTTGACATGTCATCATCATTGCTCTCCTTTTTTATTTTTATTTTTGTATGTGGGTGATTATGTGAATGTGCGTGTGTGCGAGTGTGTGTGTATTCATTAGTTCACCTGAAACCTATTAAAAAAATCCCATACCGTTCACCTAAACCGAACACTTCCAGCCAGAGTCGTGAGGCCGTCAGGAGACCCGAGGAAGGACCAAAGAAGGGAAAGTGAAACCCAGCACCGACCAGACACCACCCACCAGGCCACCAACCAGAGTCCTTCACCAACCCAAGAGACATCTAAATTCCAACAAATCATACATATTTCTGTCTTCCTTTTTTTTCTTTTTCTGGAGAGCTCAGTATTGTTCGTTCGGTAATTTTACCGATTTGACATGTCATCATCATTGCTCTCCTTTTTTTTTTTTTTTTTTTTGTATGTGGGTGATTATGTGCACGTGCGTGTGTGTGTGCGAGTGTGTGTGTATTCATTAGTTCACCTGAAACCTATTAAAAAAATCCCATACCGTTCACCTAAACCGAACACTTCCAGCCAGAGTCGTGAGGCCGTCAGGAGACCCGAGGAAGGACCAAAGGAAAGAAAGGAAAGTGAAATCCAGAACCGACCAGACATCACCCACCAGGCCACCAACCAGAGTCCTTCACCAACCCAAGAGACATCTAAATTCCAACAAGTCATACATATTTCTGTCTTCCTTTTTTTTCTTTTTCTGGAGAGCTCAGTATTGTTCGTTCGGTAATTTTACCGATTTGACATGTCATCATCATTGCTCTCCTTTTTTTTTTTTTTTTTTTTGTATGTGGGTGATTATGTGCATGTGCGTGTGTGCGTGCGAGTGTGTGTGTATTCATTAGTTCACCTGAAACCTATTAAAAAAATCCCATAAACGTTCACCTAAACCGAACACTTCCGGCCAGAGTCGTGAGGCCGTCAGGAGACCCGAGGAAGGACCAAAGAAAGGAAAGTGAAATCCAGCACCGACCAGACACCACCAACCAGGCCACCAACCAGAGTCCTTCACCAACCCAAGAGACATCTAAATTCCAACAAATCATACATATTTCTGTCTTCCTTTTTTTTCTTTTTCTGGAGAGCTCAGTATTGTTCGTTCGGTAATTTTACCGATTTGACATGTCATCATCATTGCTCTCCTTTTTTTTTTTTTTGTATGTGGGTGGATATGTGTATGTGCGTGTGTGCGTGCGAGTGTGTGTGTGTATTCACCTGAAACCTATTAAAAAAATCCCATACCGTTCACCTAAACCGAACACTTCCAGCCAGAGTTGTGAGGCCGTCAGGAGACCCGAGGAAGGACCAAAGAAAGGAAAGTGAAATCCAGCACCGACCAGACACCACCAACCAGGCCACCAACCAGAGTCCTTCACCAACCCAAGAGACATCTAAATTCCAACAAATCATACATATTTCTGTCTTCCTTTTTTTTCTTTTTCTGGAGAGCTCAGTATTGTTCGTTCGGTAATTTTACCGATTTGACATGTCATCATCATTGCTCTCCTTTTTTTTTTTTTTGTATGTGGGTGGATATGTGTATGTGCGTGTGTGCGTGCGAGTGTGTGTGTGTATTCACCTGAAACCTATTAAAAAAATCCCATACCGTTCACCTAAACCGAACACTTCCAGCCAGAGTTGTGAGGCCGTCAGGAGACCCGAGGAAGGACCAAAGAAAGGAAAGTGAAATCCAGCACCGACCAGACACCACCCACCAGGCCACCAACCAGAGTCCTTCACCAACCCAAGAGACATCTAAATTCCAACAAATCATACATATTTCTGTCTTCCGATGGATTCGTTAATGCAGCCTATTAGAAGAACCTGTAGCTAAACCAAAACTGTGACAAGACTTTTTAATTTCTGGATCTAGATTTCTGCCATGTCTGCAGTCAACCAGTAACAATGATATAGCTAACAATCATCATTTCTGGTGAATATGATGTTGCGAAGATGTGATTGAGGAAACAGGAGTCAAATATGAGTTCAGTCAACAGTTTACTCTCTACTTCACAAAAATCAACAACTATTAGCATCTGGATCAGTGTATCTATTGAGCTCTGAAACCCAGCAACAAGGATATCCCCTCCTAAACTAGAACTGGAAGTCTCTACTTTCAAGCTGGAGCAGGAAGTAATGACCCCCCACAAGTTACACTAACTCGGTGAAAGTCTCTTGGCACAGGTTGCGAATCCAGGTCCAGGAAGTAAAAACCGGCAGGTAAACAAGTCGAAACAGCTGTGGCTAAAGCCAGGTTTTTACTTTCTGGACCTGGATTTGTCACTTACAGTAAATGAAACACGCTAAATGCCCTCCATCGTATCACTGCTTGAGGGTCAGCAGAGCTAGCAAAAAAAACAAACTCTGATGCGGGTGAAAGTGGTGCCGTGACCCGCCGGTCTCCGGTGGCGGCGGATAATCCGGTATGAGTACAGCCTGTCGGCGATGATGAGGCCTAATGGCGGAGGTGGAAAAAATGAGAGCAACCTGATGAGAACTGTGCAGTGTTTTTTGTCATCTGTGCGGCAAATTAGCGCGAGGAAGGGGAGGGAGGGGCGGCGATGATGGTGGGGACGAAGGTGGGGGGGTGGGGGGGGAGCACAGATGGACCACACCGACTGCCTCACTTTGGACTAATGTGGACATTTTCTCTCTCCGGGGTCAGATATTTACTCCTAATTAGCCGGAGGTATGCGACGCATGAAAGCGGAACAGATACGTTACCGTTTTGGCCGGAATTTCCTTTCCCCTTTCCACGGCATGCGCTGCTTTAACCTGATTAGGTATGGCACTTATCGGAGGGAGATGAAAGCGCTTCGGGATCAGTGACGCACTGCTGGACACCCCCTTTTTCTTTCGTTTCTGCCGCCGATTCACTCCCCCTCTTCTCCAGTGGCGTCACTCTGTAAATTGTTGGCGGTGATTTTAGTATAACGTCTGACACTTTGCCCTCAGCGTGGCGTTTGTTGCGCGGAAATGGGATCAAAGGGTTCGGAGATTTTTTTTCCATAAAAAAATGGTTATTGTGTGAGGGGGTGGGGGGGGGGGGGGTTGTATCTGAGATAAACAAGTTTTATGAGGTGAGAAAAGGGGCATGCTGTTGTCAGGAAGTGAGACCATTTACAACCTGTGTTTGTTTCTTTGTGAGCATCCAAACTGCTGGCAACAATTCGAGGCAGATTTTGCACACAAAAATTCAAGACGTGAAAATAGTTTCGATGATTCTGAACCTTATTGATTCTATATCGATATACAGACGCTCCCCTACTTACGAACATTCGAGTTACGAACAACGGCACATACGAACATGTCTGCGCGCATGCGCGCATGTCAAAAAATGTTCGGAAAGAGATGCTGTAAGTTAGATTTTGTATTGCGCGCCTTTTTCCGAGTACTGTAGTGCTTCTTTGCGCCGCTAATACCGACGCTGTGAGAGCTCACCCAGCATTGGAGGCTCAGCAACGTGTCGAGGAGGAGGAAGAAGAAGAAACGCCTGTCGCTCATAGATAAAGCCATCGCACTCTTCGAGCAGCAAGACCCAAATATTGAACGTTGCACAAAGGTTGCAAATCAATTGAATGATGCCATACAGTGCTACTGCATCATTTATGATGAAAAAAGAAGAAAACTGTGCAATCGTCGTTAGATCGCTTCTTTCGGCCAGTTTCTAGTAAATCCTCCAAGGAAGATACTCATCAACCCTCATCTTCTTCTCCGCGACCCTCAACTTCTTCCTACATTGAAGTTACGGAGGAGGAAGTAACTTTTGAAGCCCATTCCAGCGACGACGAAGAACCTCTCATGATATAAAATCCTCCTCTTCCTCCTCCTCCATCAAATCCTTAAGCATCGAGTACATCTTCCAAAAGTAAGTTAAACTTCATTTTATTTATCTTATTACGTACATGTACATACTGTGTGTGTCTCTCGCTCTCTCTCTCTAACATACGTAGTACAATACTGTACGTATTCTCTTTAAACATAAATTATAATACAAAATATAGCACTGAAAACAACTTACGAACAAATTCACCTTACGAACGATCGCTCGGAACGTAACTCGTTCGTAAGTAGGGGAGCGTCTGTATATATATATTATGTGGATCGGATAATCGACAATTGCAAATCTTCCCATCCATCCGTTTCCTATCGTCATTGTGGATGCAGGTAAGCTGGAGCCGATCGAATCTAATTTCAGGTGAGACAAGTGAAGGTCCACCCATCCTTGACGCCTAATTGATGTTCTTCACTTCCATTTTGTGTCAACACACTTTGCCCTTTTTCCCGTCGCCCATCTGGCTCCCACGTTAAAAAGACTACAAGCGCTAAGTGGATTTTTCATGTCGTCGTCAGCTGCGTCGCATGTTGTCACCGAAGCTGTCTAAGATTTTCCACCCGGCTGACAAATGAAAACAGTCTGCTGGCGATCACACTCGGTGTGTTTGACACACTTGGTCTAAGATGTCGGATCAGCTGACTCACTCATGCGTACAAGCACACACATGCAGCGCAGCACGCCACACGGACGCCAAGCACTTTGCGATAAACCTCAGCCTGTTTACGCTATGTGACGTAACATCAAAAATTCTAATATATATATATATATATATATATATATATATATATATATATAATGTGGATAAAAAGCCTTTTTTAATTACGCGATTAATCGCGATTAATCCAAATTCTAAAATGTAATTAATCTGATTAAAAAAAGTAATTGTTTGACAGCTCTATATATATATATATATATATATATATACACACACACACACAGATACACACACATTCAACATCACAGATACATATAGTCTGGAACGTAACTTGCACTAAACAAGAGACTTCTCTTTACCAACTAAATCACTTTTTAGCTGTCTCATGCACATAAACAAACCAGGAAGTCCGCCAGTAGCAAACCCGTAAATAAACCCGTGGTTGCTAAAACACTGGTATCAGCCGCTTTGGAAATCAATGATTGTTGTGTGGTCCCCTGATCCAAAGGGACTGCCCGGTATGGGCCCCTGGTCAGCACGACAAGGGTGGGCGTCCCTCACAAGCAACCTCAAGTCATTTGAAGATGAGGTTTGTGGCTACTTTCCACCCACAATGCCAAGCTGCCTTTGATTAGATATCATTTAAGTGGGCCCCGGAGAAGGGGGCGGGTGGCAGTTTTGAGGGTGGGCATGAGGATCCGCTACCCTCTCCCTCAGAGTCCTCAGCTCATGCGTTTTGACTGTCATCATTTACTGCGAAGTGATGCATTTGGGGGCGGCGGGCTCTGGCTCATGCGTGGTGAGGAATGTTGATGAAAAATGACAAGCCATTATTACATACGGTGACCACCGAGCCACCCAACTCACCCCGGCCCACTTTGTACCACACTCTTGATACTATGCAAAAAATGTTGCTGTAGTCTATACAAAAAAAAAAAAAAAAAAAAAACCTGAGGTGTCCGAAGTCCAACTTAGTAGGTGGTTATTTTGCATTAGGGGCAAATGAGATACTGCCCCACCAAATCCGTTAAATGGAACGAAAAAGCGTGTGCGATCCATACAGTGCAAGAAAACTTCTTTTTTTTGGGAGGGTATTGTTAGTGTGGCTCTTCTTTTATGAAATTGGGGCACAGATTATTATTATTATTATAACAAGTGAAAAATATATTGAAGCTTTGGTTGATCTATTAAATCCACATATTCACCCCCAATCCCCACAAGACCTTTTTCAAAAACAAAATGTTTGTATTAAATGGGTAAGCACATTTTGCTTAGCAACAAGACACCGACTTGTGACGTGACCAGGATTCTTTTTTTTTTGTATTTTTTTGTTTATCTATATGGTAAGCTAGCTAAAATGTAATTTCTGTATTGTTTTACAAAACCTTTACAAATAGGTCTGGTAAACCCAATTCAGATTTTTAACCTTAGCAAAACGTTTTTTTTTTGTTTTTTTTTTAAATCCCACTTTGGTGCTTTTTTTTTCAGGCAACCTAAACGATACTAAACGCGATCCATCCTGTGAAAAGGAAGATGATGGTAAAAGTGTCACTCTCTCATCAAAATCACTACAATTGGCAGAATGCCAACAACCTGAAGACAATTACGATTTCTGCAAAAGCAAGTACCCAGAAGAAGTCATTATTGCCACATAAATTAATAAGATATAAATCCGCCAGATTTTATTGCAGCCCACAATTAACACTAAATCACTCTCGTGCAAAATAAAGAAAATCAATTCACCCCACTGTAGTCCTCAAATGTACGTTTTGTTGGTCACTGATGTAATCGGGGCAGATTTAGCTGTGCCCTGAGAATTCTGTCCAGCAACAAGGGACCAATTTTTGATGTGACAAAGAATCTCAGCTATGTTGTTTTCCTGTGAGGACGCTAAAATTTAATTTCCGGAGTAATTTCCTTTCTTGGCTCTACCAGCCCTTTATGTGCTCTGTGGAGCAGTGGAGTCTTTTGTCACAATTTGTCAAGTAAACAGCACTATGTGTCTTTATGTAGTTTTTTTTCTTTACTGGGGTTGAGGCATAAACGATTGTGCCCCACAAATTCTGCCTAGTAACAAATGACCAACTTGCAATGTGACCAGGAAGTAACTGTTGATCCATGTGGCTGTGCTAAAATATGATTTCACTATTGGTTTTAACATAAGATTTATAGTGAATCCTCATGGAGTGGACAGCCGGAAGTAGTTATGGGAGTATTTGGCTGGATAGCACCTCACTGTTGGCCAGCTAGCAACAAATGAAAGGGCGTTTTCCAACTTGGATGCCGCACCTGAGAGATGAACTAGCTTAGGGAAGCTAGCATGAGGCTAACTAGCAACTTAGATGGATTTCAAACTGGGCCAAAGAGAAAACAATACTTTAGTTATTAAAGTTTAAAGTTGCCATGTGTTTTTTTACTTTTTTTATTTTTATTAAAATTTTTAGTTTTTAACTCTTTGACTGCCAGACGTTTTCAGAAAAGGGATGCCGTGGGTGCCAGCCGATTTAAGCATTTTGACTGATCTTTCAAAGTCCACAGAAAATGATGTGTTTGGACTATGGAAACACACATACTACCAAATGATAGATGAAGATTGGACTCTCATCTTTCATCAGAAAAAAAAGTTTGTTTCTACCTTATTCCGTTTTTCAGTAATCAACAATAGAAAATGGTTAGTTTCACCTCTGTTTTGGAAAAAAAACGTCTTTTAACGTCTTTGGCACCCCTCCATAGGATTTTACTAAACGTTATTTAACGTTTTTGGCAGTCAAAGAGTTAATTTTATTTAAAAAAAAAATTTTTTAGTTGCCATGTGTTGATGTCAAAGCGCAAGACAAGTGAATGAAATAAGTGAATATGACTTTGTAAACATATGTACCATTTTGATCAAATTGGATTTTTTATTTGATGGACTATGATGCAATTTTAAGCAAAAACTACATAGAGTCAACCATTCGAGTTGAGTCGGTCATTTGGTGGCGAACACCAATGCAAATAGTGAATGCGGATATTTGGTGTGAGTCCAAGTTCTAGTAATTACACTACTTAAGTGGTTCTCAAACATTTTACTTTAAGGACAATTGTACCTAAGCAAAAGTTCACGATCAAACGCAAATATTGTTCTGAACAGTTAAATACAACCGAACTGTACTTGAAAAGATATTCTTCCACGTACCACTAGAGGGAGCCTGCGTGCCACTAATGGCACCACACTTTGAGAATCACTGCACTACATCAGTGGTTATTGACTACCACGATGCTAATGGCCTGCATGACGAAGAACACCGTTTACATCGAACGAGCTCATGTTCCTGAGGGTACACAGCTGCAGGCACAAACTTTTGAAGGTTTAAGTTACCTGCTAGGGACCACCTGGCTTTGCACACACCCTCCGCTGACCCGTGTCTGCCGGTGGAAGTCAGGAGGTGTGGCGGCAACGCTTCTCCAATGTCTCGCGTTCCACACGACTGGCCAGGCCTCTTCACACTTCACCACAACAATGGAAACTGTTTGACACTCTTCCCCCCAAAAAATCGACTTTGATGTGTTTTGGCATTTACGGAAGGAAGGAAGGACGTACACGCGGGCCAGGTCACAACATTAGGAACACCTGGAACAGGTGGATGAATTGGTGACGATTTCACATTTGGATGTTTAGCATGAACTTTTTACAAAACGATTTTAATTGGTAATTCAATATAATTTAATCCATATAAAAAAAAATTGGACTATAAGTAGTAAATTAATTGAATGTATTTCATTTTATTTTAGTCAAAAAGTTTAAAAAAAAACACGCACACAAAGTTTAAAATAGATTGATCGGTGTGTGTGTGTGTGTGTGCATGTACGGAACAGTCTAGAAAACAACGGCCCACCCTATTTATAGCACAATTATGGACACACTGCATGTCTTTATGTTAGCCTGCCATAATTTGCACTTATTTTTCTTTTTTTAAAGGCACCCTGAAAATATCTGGAAGCGTTTAGCGTTTTGTTTTGGCTCTGCAAACGCTTTACGTGCGGTTGACCACGTGGGAATAAATACGGTTTGATGATCAGTGTGCTAATTACTTTCTTTCTTTTCTTTCCTTTTTTTTTGAGGGGGGGGGGGGGGGAGTACAAATATTGTGAGCCACCCTGGTGTAAATAGCTGCTACACACATCGTGCGGTCTTTTGGGGTGTGTTGTCATAGCCGATGTGGACTATAGGAGCTCTTTTTGTGGCCGCATGCGGCGCAGTGGTGGCGGCCGAAGGAGATACTACAAAATAGCGCATTTTAAAATGGGTTATTACTGGTTGCTTAATGATGCAAATTTGATAACACATACCAGTGAGTATGTGGACTATCGTTATGAGTTAGCACGTAGGTTTATTTATGTTTGTGGGTTAATTCCTGTTTTTAGCATGCCGGAATCAGCTAAAAATTTATATATATTTTTTTGTTTTGGAAAAACCCATGGAGGGACCCCAAAATGTTATTTAATTCATTATGCATTTCCATCCATCCATCCATTTTCTTTACCGCTTGTCCTCACAAGGGTCGCAGGGGTTGCTGGAGCCTATCCCAGCTGGCTTCAGGCAGTAGGCGGGGTACACCCTGAACTGGTTGCCAGTCAATTGCAGGGCATTTAAAAAATATATATAATTGTCCAAGTAGTCGGTTATCAGAATTTTATTCTGTCAATTATTAGAATTGGCATTGGCCTAAAAAAAAAAATCCAAATCTGTCGGGCCCTAGTGTTATCCACGTTTTTAGTTCTCTTCTTAGTTTTTAGTGCTCCATGCTCCTTGCAAGTGTCATCATTTTGTCCCGTTCCATAAAGGGCTGAAAGAGCATCAGCGACTGCCCCCCCCCCCCCCTCCCCACTTCACTTGAGTAGCTTGCTTATGCAGTATTTCAAATGGTGTCTCACAACCCAAAGCAAAACAAAACACTGAGCAACGGCTCTTGATTCTTAAGTCAAGGTACGACTGTAAATGGCTGCGAGTTGCATTCAAACTTTTAGGCTTCTCTCCCTTGTGATTATCACCAAGAAAGGAAGTATTCATTTTGTCAAACCCGCAAAGTCATCTCTTGTAATTATAGTTTGAGTGAAAATGTCCGGGTAGTCGAACCTCATGCCTCTTCGCCACCTACGATGCTAATTCCACAGCCAATGAATGAGTGTTTAAATCAAGGGTGAAATTGGGGACGTACTATCCAGTCATTAAGTCGTGGCGTGTCAAGTGGGATTTGAGTTGAGTGTTCTTCCTTCCTCATGTGTGAATAAATAGATATTTTTTTCAAGGAGATTACGCGTTTCTTGTTTGATGGTCTTTGTTCTAAAATCCTCTAATAATAATATTATAAATATGATAATATGCACATTATTATCAATATGCTTTATATAAATATGTTTTCATCATTTGGATTATTTTTATTTCAACTCATTATGCTATTCCTATTATTTTTAGTTAGTTGTTGAATTTGATTGTTCATTAAAATCAAAATTACAAATATATTTTTTTCCTGCAGAGGAAATTTTTTTTTTTTAATTTGGATTTTAATGGATTAATATATTTTAATTATTTTGGTTTTCTTGTTTTTTTTAAATTTATTTAGGTGCACTCCATTTACCATTTAACATATATATATATATATATATATATATATATATACACATATATATATAGCATTGGTGCGTGCAATACTGCCTGGACTGGTCGCCATTTAATTGCAGGGCACGCCTATGGACAAATGAGAGTCTAAATAACTGCCATTTTACTTTAGAGATGAGTGACATGACAAAAGAAATCAGGTCGCCACGCTTTCAATCAAATGGCCAAACCGCACACTAACCACAGTAAATGGACTTTAGCACTGAATGTGCTCAGGTTACCATTTCTCCATTCCAGGCCAATCCGTCCGTGTACACAGCCGAGTCATTACCCGAGTTCTTCTCATTACAGCTGTTCAAACACCGGACGGTCAAAACCATCGGTGAGCAAGGAAAATACCCGATCCACTTTGGCGGCCTGCGCTAAAACAACGCCAACAAGAGCGTAGTAGCGTTTGTCGCAACTCGCCAGGGTGACCTGCGGAGAGACCCTCAAATAATGCAAGCATTCACAGAAGTAAAGAAAAAGCGTCTGTTTCAACTCGAGAGGAGGTCCGTGGATCAGATGGCCATGTAAAATATCCGCCCCTGTGTCTCTCTGCGGCGGTGGCGGTGACTCACGGGTAATTAGCGAGAGACGCTTTCGCCACCACGGCGGCTGGAAGTCGACGCAAAACAAAAATGCGCCAGGATAGGTCACACTTGGACCTCACGGGAATGACCCAATCCCATGACGTACGCTCGGGCGGGTGGTGGGTCTAGGGGGGACGGACACTTCAGAACTTGAAGAACCGTCACTCACAATTTTCCAATTATTGCTGGGAAAAAATAGGATTGTCCTGGTTTTTCTTTGCTTTCACAGCCTCCACCTCTGAACTCACGTCATCTGGGCGGGGGCCAAATCGGGAGCTGGACTGGCCCTCTTGCACCGCCCCCCTACCCCCCCCCCCCCCCCCCCCCCCCCCCACCGCTACCCCACTGCCTTGAGCGTCAATTAATCTGCCGACCCATGTGCTTTCTATGCATTCTGATTTATATGTGGGATGCTAACGGGAAGACGCGGTGGGTAAAGCTGACATAAAACACATGTATGTTTTAGCTGGGGGTGGGCGATGGTTGCGGGGGAGGTGGTGGGATTGTCTGGGATCAAACAGAAGATATGAGTTTGAGTCAGCCGTACAAGGCGGGGTGCTGCGGGGGGTTCATACCAGACATTGTCCTTTTAAGCCTCTGGGTTGGAGGTTCTACCAGGTGGCTCCTTGAAAAAGTTGTTCCAACAGCCTAGAACGTTAGTACACTTTGGTTTGAATCAAATTGTGGTGAAGCACGCTGGTGATCAGCCTTGCAATTAGAGGATCTGGGTTTCTGAAGGGCACTTTGGTTTCCTTCTACAAATGCCATCATCTGTTTTTCTTGATTTCTGTTTTCACGAGATGAAGTTTTGTTTCATGTTTCCTTGTGTCCGTTTTTTCATGTCTTGCTCGTTAGGTTTTTGTTTCCACCCTTCAGCCACTCGGGTGTTGTCTAGGGGTCTATTTCACAAAGCAGGTTTCGTGAGAACCCTGAGTCAAGAAACCCTGAAATGTGCGAAACTCTGCATCTTCCGTTTCAGAAAGAGAGGTAACTGAAACTAGAAGAAACGAGGTAACTCTAGTCTGTTTCATAAAAAGAGGTCATTTAAGCCAGAGGTGGGCATCGAGGGCCGAAGTCCTGCAGGTTTTGCATGTTGCCCTTCTCCAACACAGCTGATATATGATCAGCTCATCAGCAAGCTCTGCATAAGCCTGATAACGATCCTGTTGATTGGAATCAGCTTGTGTTGGAAGTGAGAAACCTCCAAAACCTGCAGGACTCCGGCCCTCGAGGACCGAGATTGCCCACGTCTGATTTAAGCTCTCGCTCAGTTACCGTAGTAACATTGTCCATGAAGCAAACCTGGTTGGTAGCAGGTTTTTCACAATGAATCTCAAGGTTTTCTCTGTCCCCGCCTCCTTTCAGCCACACACGACATTTCATTTCCTCATTCATTCAGTCCGTTGCGGCGACTTTTTGCGTAAATACGCCTATAGTCTAGAGCGTAAAGTCCTTTTTTCACGAACATTGCATATCCTTTTGACAATGACTCTATTGATGAATGTGCCACAATATTGCGCAGGGAATTAAATATTTGCTGTGAGAGGCATTTCCGGACAGTTATCTTTTTGAACGGAACCATTTCACATCATCCATTGATGTGGTCTTTTTAGTGTAACGCCAGGTGAAACTAACTACCGGTACCTCAAATTAGCTATCCTAGAACTGAAAAAGTTTTCTCTCTCAGTGTATGTCAACTCGCTATTCAGGTGTTTGTTGAACATGTTTTGTGAAATTTGCTTGTATTTCGTTCCTTGGTTTCATCTTTTTATCTCATCAGTGTTCCATGAGATGACAGACGTGTTTGCTTTTTTTGTTTTTGAAAATTAATGGGGTTTTTTTTTGGGAGAATCCTGCACTCCTTGGGTCCTCCACCTTTAACCACCAACCTCACCCCACAACTCAGCAAATGCCAAAAACTGGTTTGACGCAAAATTTGAATGCACAGTAGGGCAGGGTTACCCAATTCTGATTCTCAAGGGCGGGAGTCCTGCAGGTTTTTTAGATGTTTCCGCCCACTAGCACACCTGATTCAAATAATCAGCTCATCAGCATGCCTGATAACGATCCTGATCATTAGTATCAGGTGTGTTGGTAGGTGGAAACATCTAAAACCTGCAGGACTCTGGCCCTCGAGGACCGGAATTTGGGGAATCCTGCAGTAAGGATAGTGGTCAGCAAAAGCCTGCCTCACACTCAAAGGATCCAGGTTCAAATCTCTGTTGGAACCTCTCTGTCATGGTCTAGGTTTTTGTTGATAGCCTTCGATTAGATTTTGTTATGTCATGTTCTCCAAATCCGAGACTATGGTCCTCAGTCGGAAAAGGGTGGAGTGCCCTCTCCGGGTCGGGGAGGAGGTCCTGCCCCAAGTGGAGGAGTTCAAGTATCTTGGGGTCTTGTTCACGAGTGAGGGTAGGTTAGAGCGGGAGATCGACAGGCGGATCGGTGCAGCGTCTGCAGTGATGCGGACGCTGTATCGGTCCGTTGTGGTGAAGAAGGAGCTGAGCCGAAAGGCAAAGCTCTCGATTTACCGGTCGATCTACGTTCCTACCCTCACCTATGGTCACGAGCTGTGGGTCGTGACCGAAAGAACAAGATCCCGGATACAAGCGGCCGAAATGAGTTTCCTCCGCAGGGTAGCCGGGCTCTCCCTTAGAGATAGGGTGAGAAGCTCGGTCATCCGAGAGGGACTCAGCGTCGAGTCGCTGCTCCTCCACGTTGAGAGGAACCAGTTGAGGTGGCTCGGGCATCTGGTTCGGATGCCTCCTGGACGCCTCCCTGGGGAGGTGTTCCGGGCATGTCCTACCGGCAGGAGGCCCCGGGGACGACCCAGGACACGCTGGAGAGACTATGTCTCTCGGCTGTCCTGGGAACGCCTTGGGGTCCCGTCGGATGAGGTGGCTGAAGTGGCTGGGGAGAGGGAAGTCTGGGCTTCCCTGCTAAAGCTGCTGCCCCCGCGACCCGACCCCGGATAAGCGGAAGAAGACGGACGGACGGACGGATGTTCTCCATGTTGGTCTCGTTCGGTTTTCAGGTTGAGACGTGATAAGGAGGGTTTATTGTAAGGACAGAAAACTTTTGAGACCCAGTCATTAAAACTCTTACTATAGGTAATTAGAAAGATATTTATGGGGGAGGGGTCACAATTACTCACAGTTTTTCGCTACTCGCATCAAGGCTTGGTCACTGTATGTGTGAGTAATGTCAGCTCAGTGTACCAAAAGGTCCAAGCACACGCGCTAAAAAGCACTATTGGAGTCGTAAACGAGGGAACGGATTGACGGAGGATCGGGGGGGTGGGGGGGGGTGTCGCGCTCTTGCGCAACGTGATTAGGCCCACGCTGCGATCTCGACTCCTCGTCAAGCATGCTTGCAAATCCCTGCGAATGACATCACCGTGGGCCGATCCAAACCCTCAGCGGCAGTTGCTCTTCTTGAGCCAGAAAAACTGGACACAAGCAGGAGACAAATATGCCAAATCTGCCGCCCATCACCCCCTCCCCACCCTTACTATTTCACACCCCCCCCCGCACACCCACCCTCCTCTTTTATTCCTAACCCCTCTGCCTGTTCCTAAAAGCTCGGTTACATCATCCTCGGTGTTTCAATAATGCCTCTGAAATCTCCCAGTGTCTGCGGGGATGGAGGAAGACAGGGCGGACGCAAGAATGCGTGACAAAGGACACAAAATTTCACGGGGGAGCAAGAAAAACGCTTCCAAGTAGTAGTGATGCATCCCCTCCCCTTCCCCAACATTGATGGGGGGTGGATATGGGGGGGGGGGGTCGCAGCCATAGCAGACATTTTTGTGGTGAAATCATTAAACCCACGTGCAGCTCTCCCTCTGTGGTCACTGGGGGTCGTGCTCCTCTGCCTTTAGCTGAATAAATCATAAAGTTCGCCGGGCGGACCACACAAGAAGAAGAAGACGACGGCGGGCCGCTCGCACACACGCTCGGCCCCCGCCCTGGACCCTTGTTATAAGTTGCCCGACAGCTTCCCCCCCCGCAAAAAAAGAAGCGGTAAGAGACAGAAGAGGGGAGAATATACGGGAGATTGTGTCATGGAGATTGACTGTGAGCTGCAGAGACTTTTTTTTTTTTTTTAGGATTCGAGGCGATGTCCCACAAAATCCAGAAGATGACGTTAACAGAAGATAAAGTGTGAAATGGTGTTCAACTAATCAGTGATGCATCTCAGAAATATATTCCTCTTCATAAGTATTGGAACAGTGAACAGTGGGGTTGGTGAAGGACTCTGGTTGGTGGCCTGGTGGGTGGTGTCTGGTCGGTGCTGGATTTCACTTTCCTTTCTTTCCTTTGGTCCTTCCTCGGGTCTCCTGACGGCCTCACGACTCTGGCTGGAAGTGTTCGGTTTAGGTGAACGGTATGGGATTTTTTAATAAGTTTTAGGTGAACTAATGAATACACACACACTCGCACGCACGCACGCACACATGCACATACAAAAAAAAAAAAAAAAGAGAGCAATGATGATAACATGTCAAATCGGTAAAATTACCGAATGAACAATACTGAGCTCTCCAGGGAAAAAAAAGTATTGGAACAGTGAGGCACATTTCCTTATTTTTGTCATCGACTGAATCATTAATCTCCAGATTAAAACCCAAGAGATTATTATTTCCTGTGAAATAGAAGACTGAAGTTTAGGGAATTGTTATACGGTATGTGACGACTCCCACGAATGCAGCCAGAGGCAGAAGGGAGATAAATGGAAATATACGGGAGCTTGTGTCCAAGGGGGTTATGAAATACTGTATAGTGAGATTTCTATACCGTAGGATTAGGGGCAGCGGCCCACCAGATCCAGCACGTTGCTCTAACAGCATTCAAAATGAAGGTAAACTTTCTCTAAGAAGAACACTACTTTTGCCCTAGACTGCGTCCAGGTATCTCCAACTATCCAATTTTACTGGCTAAAGAGACCTAAAGAGTGGCTTCCGGTTCACTTGAGATGCGATTCTAAGGTCCTGTTACTTACATATAAAATACTACACGGCTTAGCGCCTTCCTATCTCGTCGATTTAATAATACCGTACGTTCCGACACGAAACCTTCGTTCTGGTCTTTTGGTGATTCCAAGAGCCAAAAAGAAGTCCACGGGTTCAAGAGCATTTTCGGGCTCCAGTGCTCTGGAAAGGTCAGAGACGCTACCTCTGTAGAAACGTTTAAATCACGTCCAAAGACTCATTTTTATACTCTTGCATTTGGCTGAATGATGTGGACTTGGTGACTGCCGCTGCTTTCTTTTACTTCCTTCTCCACGGCTTAGAGAGGGAGTTAAGTGTCGATGATCGATTTAGATGCTGCTTTACGGGTTCTGCGCTGGTTGACCGGGACGAGATCCGGGGCAAGACCATCACCTTGAAGTTGCCGCCATGGAGAAAGCCGCCCCGACCGACCGGGCTGGATCTGGATAAGGACCCACTTAGCTGATGACGTCTTCTTGCAGTGCTTCAACTTCTTCAATGGACTTTCGCAATATTCTAGTTAATATTGTTTAGTATCACAAACGATGTAAATTGTTGCCTATTCGGCATCCATCGCAGCCTGACCATCCCGGAAGGGGCATTACCACATTTGCGATCCCTTCTCAAGATTTCTCATTTTTCGCCTGATGTTTTTTTTTTTTTTTAGTTTTTCCTTGCCCTCTTGTGGTTCGATCAGGAGATGTTGTTGATATTTGTCAACTGAAGGCATATGAAGGACTTTGAGATATTGTGTGATTAAGGACTATATAAATAAATTTGACTTGACTTGACTTCAGCAAGAAGCAGAAGTAAGGAGAACATACAGAAAATGTGAAAAGAGGCCAGTTTGGGGAGATTAGGCGCAGCCCACCAGATCCAGAAAATGTTGCTAACAGAAAAAAAAAGTTTGCGCAATTCTCTTTTGGGACATATCTTCAAGAAATACATTGACTTTCAAAAGTATTGGGACAATGAGGCCAATATTTGTGTTTTTACTAAGCCAATCTTCGGACTTAAACCCCATGGAGTATGCACTTTCTTTTAAAGGTGCAATGTCAAGGTGATTGAAAACACATCTCATTTATATACCATTCTCAATTTGTACATTTGTTTAACAAGAAGCAACCACGAAATATCGTGCAAAAATAAAGCCCACGTTTCTATAAAACTTTGAGAATAGTTGAACAAATATTTCATGCAGGATTCCGAACTGACCGACCACAGGGACTTACGGTCTCTCATTGCCCTGTCTCTTAACACTGCTTCAAAAGTATTGAAGCAGTCCAACATTGAAACCGTAAGCATAGACTGAATGCAAGCCTCCAGAATTCAACCCCAGTAGAACATGCATTTTACCTACTAAAGCGAAGACTGAAAAGAACCCCAAAAAGCAAGAAGGGGCAGAAGCAAAGTCTTCCATTTCTGGAGATAGAACAAGGATACACCCTGGACTGGTCGCCAGACAATCGTAAGTATAGACAAGCAAGCAATCACACTTATGGACTTATTATAGAGTCTTCAGTGAACCTAACATGCATGGTTATGGGATTTTTAAGTATGCTAAGATTCAGACCCCGAATTTAAGAACTGCAAGGCACATAGGGCAACCACTAATACACCGTGCTGCCCTCTATATAACGTGATAGTTGTTTGGTACCCGCCACCTTAGAAATGTGACATATTTGAAAATACTGTACAGGTGGAGACGGTCAGGAGGTCATATTTGCGGGGAGTTAAAAAAACACAAACAAGCAGCTGATGTAAAATAAAGCAAACATTTGCTAGTAACATCAGTTTCCTGAGCATCATCGGGGGGCGCTTCCCGCTCTGTCTGGACCGAGCTCGCCAGACTGATCCCTCAGACGAGCGTCGATTTACGCCAGGGAGGAAGCGCGCTGCTGTCTGAGGATTGCGCACTGTCTGGGGAACACTTAACCAAGACCGGCTGAGAATGTGTGTATACGTGTATGTGTGTGTGTGTGTGTGTGTGTTTGCTGGATACACCAATTAATGCAATAAATGACTCGAGCAGACCGACAGTAAAAACGTCAGTCATGTTTTTAAAGTAGTTTGTGGGCGTTGGAGAGCAATAACGGGATAAATGTTTCGACACACGTCGGACATAAAATTTTTGCACACCTGCTCGATTGCTGTCCGCACTTTACTGCAGCGTGATGTTTGTCATGTTGTTCTGGGGTCATGCAGTGTTAGGCTGCCACTCTGCTCTCTTTCTGCCCGCAGTCTCCTGTTGGAAAGGACAGAACAGTATGTTGATTATTAGCCTGCGTGCCAATAGTGTTTCCCATTGCATGTTAGCATGAAGCTAGCGGAGGCTAATACACGTGTGATTCTCTTTGTTTTATGTTTAGTCCAGCGTTTCTCAAATAGGGGGGCATGATACGATCCGAGGGGGGAACCTTATTTTAAAGTGTAATTGCGCATAGAGGTGCAACTGTTTCAGATTTTGGTGTATGTTTATTTTCAGAGAAAATCACGCAGTTTTACGTTTTACGTTTTATAGACATAAAAAAGAATCACATCAGCATTCTTTGAAAATTTTTATTTTTAACAACAATAAATAACTGAAATTTTTTTTTCTTAAAGTTGCTGCCTTTTGAAAACAAATACAGCAGATTAGACAGACTCTTAAAATAGGGCCTGGGTCGGTATGTACCCTTTTTTTTTTTCATCTTTCATTTTCTTTCCATTTCAACCATACTTACAGGTGAAATATTCATCCACAGCCTTTAAACTAGTGATTTTTTTCAGATGTAGGCATTTTGAAGCCATAATGCATATGCCGAGATACGTTTCTTGGGAGTCCCAAGATGGCGGCCCCGGGGCTTCAACAGTCTCTTGTCTATGGCCTCTCCAACGGGCGGCCGTGGATGGCGGGGCTAGCGGGAGTTCCGGAGCCCCGGGGTTGGGGAGGCGGTTGCGACGGAGCGGCGAGCGATCTGCCGGTGGTTCTCGGCAGCTGCGGTTAATCGCAAAAACCGGTTAATTGCTGTAACCCTAATTGCACATCCACTACAGTAGGTGGCAGTGGCGTTCTCATTGTCAGAGAGTGCGGAAGGAGCATTAGCTCATCAGCAGAGGTGTACTTACACCAATTTTATAGACAAATAATCTACTTTTTCCAGTATTTGGTTGGCCTTGGTTCCAGACATGATAAGTGTGCAATGAACAACTGTCAGTTTCTCATCGGCCAATCAGGTGTGTCATTGTAACATTAGCCTATGTACTACACAGTCTCCCCTTTGCTCCTGCGCTCCAGACAACCCCGGAAAACAAAATCCCCATTTTGACTCTGACCTTTAGTTTGGAAACCCTTATGTACAATAATAATGCTCAGTTTACATTTGTGCCGTACTACACCTGGATTCCAAATTAGCCACACTGTCAGCTGCATTTGTGTCCCTCAAGCTCCATTATATACACTCATAGGGCTCATGACGGGCTTCCTAGAGCTAACTGTACATTCTTCAGGCAAAAAAAAGGTACATCATGTTCTTCAGTCCAAAGAATCGAGCGTACACAAGGACAAGTGGACTGTGGATACATTGCATGCCCCTGAAAGCTACAATAATGGACATTTTTGACCTACAAGGCCAGTATGAATATCGTCAAATTGAGTTTTATGAATGGTTTCTTTTTGTTTCAGTGTCAATTTTGGTAGCATTGTTATCAATATTTGTTTCGATCTGCCCATTAGCGGTAAAACTTTTAAATATTCAAAGACAGTAAGGCAGCTTGAGTGAAAAAGACGGACCCAAAAAAAGAACACTGAAGATGAATTGATGTTCAACAGAATTATTTAAAAAATAAAATAAAATCTTAAAAATACTTAGATAACACTCTTCTTCACTTCTTCTGGTGCATGTTTAGCGTAGTACAAACATGTCACCAAGCAACACACTTATGACTTGTCACCTTTTAAATAGGCCAACTGACTAGAAGTTTGAAGACACCTGTGGTTGAATACGTCACTGTGGTCAAATGATTTTTCATCTTTTCCAGGGGTACCATAATTTTTTTTTTTTTATATATATAATTCCGTAAATTTAAAAGCAATGTCTGATTTGATGATTTCTATTGGTTAAAATTTCAGTACATATTTATTTATTCTGACTTTTGTCAGTTTCAACTGTAGGTTTCTCTTTCATTAACAGTGGGGTACCAACAATTTATTGATTAATATTACTAGCAAAAATTGTGAATATATAATGCAAAACTCTCACTCAGCTGAATTTTGTGTGACTTCAAAGTCACATGTTATGATCCGAATTTTAAGATTGGCGTTCAGCCTTACATACACCAAAATTTTCCATCTTATATATATATAATTTTTTTTCTTTTCTTCAGCTTATATATTTGACGGGTCGCACCAAAAGGAATGTCCAACATCCCGCCGACTTATTATCAACATCATCGTCCTCATTCTCTGATGTCTGGCATAACTTCCCTCTCAGATCTTAGCAAAGTCCAGATGCCTCCATTGGCCACTCGTGAATGGCAAGCGTCCCCGGAGCGACAGTTTTACAACGTGCAATGATGGCGTCGATAAAGCCAAATGCTCAACAAAGGCAAGGGCTTTTCTTAGATAAGCGCTAAACGCCATTCCTTGGCCAATTTGCTGTCATCAAAGTTTAACCGGCACTCCTAATGAACGCCGCTTTCAAGACATTCTGGAACCTTAAAGGCGATTTTTTTAAAGAGCCGATCCAATCAGCTTTTGTTCCACATTAACATTTCACAGAGAGCTCAGGGGCCTCAGAAACCCCCCCCCCCCCCCCAAAACTGACGACTGATACAATCTCCAGGTAATGGCAGCCTCTAGTTAGCACCACCGGTGTGGTCACGGGGGCAGGGCGACGGAGGGGCAAAGTTCACACGCAAAATGTGTGGCCGCCCAGGGGGGACGATATACGCCGCCGCCTCCGTTAACGTTGAGACTATCGTGTTTCTCAGAGCCGCTCACCCCACGTCGCCCCCGACATTCGGTTCGGAGACAGAGGATGTCCAGACAACGCACCATGAAAACGAAATATTAGCCTCTTTTGCAGAGAAGTCCTACACGATTGCTGTGACGTGATCAAGCAAAAATGTGCCTGTCCTTTATACACGAAGATCTTGCAAAATTGCAGTGACTGAATAGAGCACTTATTTGCCCTTTATACAGAAAGCATTCGTAATGTGAAAAACCACTGCTAAGTCAAGGGTATGTATTCCCAAAGTAAGAGATTGGGTAGTTTCGGACGGTTACGATATATCAGGGTAGGACTGAGCAACATGGCCAAAAAATAAAATCAACATTTTTTGTAGTAATTCCGGATGAATACAATTTCAATCAATTTTGATTAAAGTAATAAACCCAACAAACATTTATTTAAAAGTTTCAGTTATTCAAAAAAAAAAAAATCCGGTGCACCAATAATGCATACTCATTTTAAGCAAGTTTAAGGTAGGTAAATGAGCTCCTGAGCTGCCGGTTGAGGAGCAGCAACAGTGGCAGGGTTTTTACTTTTTGGACCTGGATTCGACACCTCTGATCATAATATGATTAGTGTCTGCACATCAATGAATATCATTAACTCATTCACGGAACCTACCAAAAGAAAGAGTAGAGTCTCTTCTTTCGTCAGGAAAAAAAAAGTTAATTTGTATCTGTTTCTGTTCTGCAGCACTTAGCATTAGAATGTAGCTAAGTTTCATTATTATTCACAAACCTGTTGAAAACACTGGCAAAAAGAGCTTGTTGCAACATGGCCCTGGTTGATCTCTTATACTCTAATGTTACATGCTGGCCGTTTTTTTGTAATAACTTCCATTGCTTTAAGCAACCTCTTCAGGTCAGAAGCTGCATCAAAGCTTTCTGTATGCTCTAGCATAAAAAAAAAACATTAAAATGTATAAATACGTTTTTGGGAGTGAAGGACAAAGTATCCAAAAATATTTGGTTTGAATGAGTTAAATATTAATGGGAATAATAACATGAAGGTAATTTGAGCATTTTTTTTTGAATTCATTAAACTTGTAACCCCTGCCATATATGGTTCCCTTCCAATATAGCAAAATAAATAAATAAATAAATAAAAATAAACAAGAGTCCCACTGTAGCCTACGCTATAAAATATCTGACTGAGTGACATGTTGTTCCAAATCAGATGTTGGGGCATCTCTCCTGCAGGTGTATGCAGGACACAGCCCAGTCATTGTGGTGTTATCGGGACTTGTAACAATAAATCACTCTGTTAAACAGGTGGAGACCCTCGTACCGGAGCTCGGCATCTACACCCGGAAAACCAGGAGATATTAGCCGCCCCCCCTCCTTTAAAAAAACAGATCCCTCTTTATGCTGCTATTTATTATGATCCCCCTCGATACCTCCCCAGTCAACCTTCCCTGGTGCTGCACACGTGTCCACATGGTGGTTTCGCAGGGCTACAAACAACTGATAGGGTGCACTGAACCTTCCGTGTAAACTTTAGAAAACACACATGGAGCGGAACTGTAATTATTTACTGTAGCGGAACGCAGGAGTGTTTTTAATAGGGGGAGTAGGCGCAACTGGAAATGAAGGGAGGGTGAGGACGAGGGAGGCGGGAAGGGGGGGGCGGGTTGGGGTTGACACGATGCTACGTTTGTGTACGTCAACATGTTCGGTGTTTTTGAGGCGGAACCGTTCTGTAAAACTGGAGTCCACCTTTCCTGGCAGCGCGAGGATGAGGCAGCTTGTTACAAAGTGTGTGTGGTGGTGTTGGGGTGGGGGGGGGGGTATTTTTGTGAGCACCCCTACAATGCTCCACCTGTGCCTCGCACAGGACCACCCACTTAGGGAGAGAGAGAGAGAGAGAGAGAGCGAGAGAGAAAGAGAGAGAATCCCTATAACCTCGTTGGGTGGGCAATAAGGCCTCACATTGAAGCGTTTGAGACAAGTGAAAGACTCGGGAGGAACGATTCTCAGCAAACACTATCGCACCACCACCAGCGAAGAATTGGCAAGTGTTGGGAGGAATTAAAGAGGCTGCTTGCCACTGTGCGCGCGTTTGTGTGTGCGCGACTGCACGTGAATGTGTGGTGATACTGAAGGGTTATTTTTCACCATAAAAACAAGAACCGCGCCGTGATATGCACACAAAACAGTGAGCCGACATATTCTGCGAGATAATAATAATGCTCTATTTTTGATTGACTATATTTACACGCTGTCTCAAGGCCTAAATACACCAATCCGACATCGGCCAAATGTGACCGATGCCTACCCCCTGTGGCGTAGAACCAGACGTCAGCACGTCGCGTAGAAAAATGACGTAAATACACATACCGACCGCACCGACCCCGATTATTACGTACCGTCAGTGCATGCGCGAGAAGTAATTCCCCTCCATCCCATCGGCGGCCGTAGTCATTATTCCTAAAGGCAACCAGAAACCTCTTTACGGGGGCGGGATATAAAAACTTAAGCAATGCATACTGGTTACTTCTCACGATATCCTACCACGTGAATGAAACCCACCGGCTTTTTGGCACAGTATTGTATATAAAAGTAAATCCTACCTGCTATATCCAGTGGCGTCCCCATGTCATGCCATAGTTTGGCTTTCATACCTTTGTCGGCATACCCTTTAACGGTAATATCATACAATGCCGGTCTCTCTTGAACCAAAGAGACAAAGTCATCTTCCCGATCTTCCGTCCAGACAGACATTGTACGTTCAAACGCGGAGGGTACAGCAAGGTGACGATGCGCAAAATGAGCGGAAAAAAAAAAAGGTCCAGGCTTTCCCATCAGTACTGTTTATCAGCGTTCGTCAGCGTGCGCTGATTGATTCGCTACCACAGCCAATCACGGTGATCAAATGCCCAAACGCCCGATGCCAAATTCAACATGTCAAATTTGCTGGAATCAGGTTTTGAAAGGCCATGTAAAGACGCACAAAAACTTTATCCTGGGCTACGCTCCTCCTAACCCAAATATTTGGTCATATAAACGCATTCGGAGAACCTCGACTGAACGTAGCATCGGTTTGTGTTCTGCAAATGTTCTATTCGCAAGGAATCTTGGGTCTTTTAAGTGCAGACAGTATTTTTATGCCGCATATGGCTAGCAAATCACCGGAAATGCACAAGCAGAGGTAGACAAACGTGGCGGGAACTTCGACGCAGCACAGAACCCAACTTTTTGGATGAGGAGGAAAACGACTACTTTAATTAGTTTGATGATTGACGTGAAAATAATGCCATTTATTGACAGTTGTAAATAAGAAGCGGAAATGACGTGCATTAGCGTCATGAAGTTGTCCGTGCGTCGTCGTTTAGATCGACGAATCACAACCACCATATCGATTTGTCACCCCATTTTTTCCCCCAAAAATATTTTGTTTGCCTAAATCAACTCCTCATGATGTAAATGGTTAAATTTTTGGTGTATCCTGAAAAATCTGAAAAAATGACCTAGGCGGTTATTTTAAGAAGGCGTCGATATGTGGGAGTAACTCTGTCTGCTTGACTTGACTTGCTCCCGCATATAAATGGGTTATCTCGATTGTTTCAGAAAATTCAGAAAATAATTTTGACGGAGAAGGAGACGAAAGGCTGGAGGAGGAGAAGAATAACAAGATGAAGGAGAGAAGAAGAAAAAGGAGATGAAAGAGGAGGAAGAGAAGAAGAAGAACGCTACATGCTACATATAAGTCGATCCGAGCAAGCGTAGCTACAGTAACGTCAAGTTGGAGCGACGAGGCTGTGTTTACTTGTATCCGTCTTTGCTTATGTGCATGTGAGTGATTGATGGGCCGGTGTGGTGGTGGTGGTGGGGGGGGGGGGGTGTGGGTTAAGGGCCTCTTTCCCGGTGGTCCGGCTGGGCTCTTAGCCACTGTTCAATGACCCGAGCCGTGTCGCAGCGCCGCTAAACGACGCTAAACCCGCCACCAATCTTCCGTTCGGCCTGTCGCTTCTTTTGGCGCCGCCTGTTTGGATTGCGGCCGCGATGGAACCAAAACATAATGTTTGTTTACGCGTCATTGTTGTATCACGTAATGTGGGTGCAAAAATGAGAACGAGTTGGTGGTGGGGAGGGGGGATAAAACAGCTCAGGAACACTACCCCGTGTTCAAATAAACAGAGGTGTGTGGGGTCCCGAGCGCAAACACACATTCATTAGGTGTCTCTGCGAGGCCGCGATGAACACGCACACACAAACACACTCGTCGTGCACATGTCTGCTTTTCTTGCTATCTCCCCAATTAGACAATCAAACAGCTTCACTGACCCCTAGCTTCTCCGGGATGGCGAGTTTACACCCCGACATGGGCCGCCCATTCCTGTTTACCCGAGAAAGACCACTGATGGATTGTATTGTTTGGCCTTTGGCGGCTATAATTGCCCGGCTTGTATAAGTTAAAGCTGGGGATATATTCCGCAGACCCCAAACATGCCACACATGGCCTCTGGGTCAATAACACTGGTATCAGGCCAGGGCCCCCTAAATGGTAAAAGGGTCACGAGTGAGCATCACAGGACGGTGGCAATGACTTTACCAGCTTACCCACCCCCTCATTGGTCCTGAACCAGAGACATGAGCATGCCTGCTAACACCACTACCCCCAATAAATATTTACCAGCCAGTCCAAACAACCTGCTAAACACTGGCATAATCTGTATACATTATTTAGTCGCCGCGTGTCAAGGTAGAATGTTGGCCTCGAAACACAAAGGCAACGTAGGTTCTGAATTCCCGCTTTAATAAACTTGAACGTGTTTGCCATTAATCTTTGTATTTGTAGTTTGTAAAGTAATGAAACCCTGATTCTCTGTTCAGCATAAACAGATATTTATCTGAGACAGTCACATGGGTTTCTTTTATGATAATCACGTAAGGTACGGTGCACTCATAAAAACAATCAGGCTGTTTTTGTCTAGTTTTTGTTTTTATGTTTTAATAATATATATACTGTATATATATATATATATATATATATATATATATATATATATATGAATTTTTATATTTTTATTTTTATTTCTTAATTTTAATTAAATTTTTTACATTATATATATATATATATATATATATATATATGAATTTTTATATTTTTATTTCTTAATTTTAATTACATTTTTAATTTTTTACATATATATATATATATATATATATATATATATATATTGCATTTTTCATTTTTACATTCTTTATATACTGCACTGCATATATATATATATATATATATATATATCTGAATTTTTATATTTTTATTTTTATTTCTTAATTTTAATTTAAATTTTTAATTTTTTACATATATATATATATATTGCATTTTTCATTTTTACATTTTTTATATACTGCACTGCATATATATATATATATATATATATATGAATTTTTATATTTTTATTTCTTAATTTTAATTACATTAATTTTTTACATATACATATATTTATATATATATATATATATATATATATTTTTCATTTTTACATTTTTTATATACTGCACTGCATATATATATATATATATGAATTTTTATATTTTTATTTTTATTTCTTAATTTTAATTTAATTTTGAATTTTTTACATATATATATATATATATATATATATATATATATATATATATATATATATATATATATATATTGCATTTTTCATTTTTACATTTTTTATATACTGCACTGCATATATATATATATATATATATGAATTTTTATATTTTTATTTCTTAATTTTAATTACATTTTGAATTTTTTACATATATATATATATATATATATATATATATATATATATATATCATCTCGCACCTCCGCAACCTTACGTGAACCTACAAGTGCAGCGTATTGCTCGCGTTCCATGCCATTGTTAACGTCCCGAAACGGGAACATGGGGAGCGCTGGCACAATCAAACTCGCGGCGTGACCGAGCAAAAAACCGCAGCGGGCTCATCGTTAAAAAGGCCCGACGGATCCAACCTCAACGCCGCTCGCTGTCCGCACGGCCGAGCAAAATTTTGGAGAGAAATACTTCTTGGCGCATGAATCCCGCTTGAACAAACAAGGCAAGGTTGTGAAAGGCTAAAAAATCGAAATCCACTTTGCTGTAAAAAGTAACATTTTTAACTCTCATGCAAGTGTAAAAGGAGGTTAGCCACTGTATTATAGTAGTTGCTTTGTAGGCTCGTTCTAGCGTGGGTTTGTTGGTTCGTATCTGCTGTTTAAGTTCCGTTTTCTGTTCTATGGTCATAATCACACTTATCCTCTACCAACAAAAAAAGTTGTCAATCTTTTAATGCCTGCAAAAAATGTCAACGCACTTATTGCCCAGCCACCAAGCATTAATAGTCCTGTATAATTTGTTGCATTATTTTTTTTCCTGAAATTGTAAAATTAATATATATTAATAATTTTTTTTTTTTTTTAATTCATTTTTATTGAGTTATTGTAAATATTTTATATGTTCAAAAAATGTTTTTTTTTTAAACACAGATATAAATAAATTTACAGTCATCTGTTTGTGGATTTTTGTGTTGAATATTTTTGATGCAACTTCATCAGCCTATTTTCACAATTTTTAATTGGGTTAAATTTTGTTTTTCTTTTTTTCTAATGCATTTATAATGGCTGTCAATTCTGCATGGAACTTCGCTATTCGTGGGCAGGCCCTATTCCACGTGTATAGCGGGGGTGCACAGTATTAAATAATAGGTTCATTAATCAGATTTTACTGAAAAGTTAACTAAACCCCCATTGCATTTTTGCAATACTATGTACGTGCTTTCGCTAACCAAAACATAGTTTTATTATGTTCATGGAAAAACAGAATAATCTCAGGGTTCTGGCATGTTGGACATAATCCTCTGCTGGCGAACGAAATTAACTTTGCAAACGTCATGTGACCAAACCCGACAACATGTTAGCAGACTCCAAGTTCAAACCATCACATCATCAAACTGCAGCATACACACGTAGTCTTAGCTATCATCTATTCTATGAATGAATATTAATGAATATTAAAAAAAATAATACACAGGCACAGAAAGCAAGAGAAGAAAAACAAAATCTACTTTCAAAGTTATATTATGTGAGCTGCCAATCATTCCCTGAGTATCTCAGTCAAGTTAACGCTGCTGGTGGTTAGGACCGTAATGACACACGTGCCGCCTCTGCCTCTAAACTCCTGACAAGCCGCGTTAATCAAAGACACGGCGTCCGAGGAACACTGATTGATTCCACTCCGCTTCCTTCTTTCGTACTTGGCCTGCCAAAAGTCTGAGTCAAGCGTGCACGTTTTACAACGTATTAGCGGAGCGCACGTCCAAGCTGTGTCACGCCTGTTCACTGAAGACCACCACTGAAGCTCACAAGCACATTCAGCGAAACCCACTTGATGTTGGTTCTTCAATTCTTATCATCTTTAAAGCACACATATCCTCCCCCCCCCCACCCCCCCAAAAAAAGGGGGTGGGCAAACGTTTGTACTCACATTTTGTTTTAAAAAAGAGTAACATTGTTTATTTTACAAAAATATTCTTATAATTGTTTGTTAGCTAGCTAGCTATCTAGAGGGGTTAGTGTTAGCTAGCTAGCTCGTGATAGATAGATAGATAGATAGATAGATAGATAGATAGATAGATAGATAGATAGATAGATAGATAGATAGATAGATAGATAGATAGATAGATAGATAGATAGATTTTGCTGGTGGGTGGAATCCTTGTACCTCCAAAATCATCACTTTTTAGAGACAAAAAACAAGTATTAGCATCGCATCGTCAAAGACAGCAAGCCATTTTCAACATTTATGTTTGGTCAATAACTTGGTCAATAACTTGCTAAATGCACGCACCTGGGGATTGACTAATAGTAACTATTTGTGGAAAAGCCATTAAATTTACCGAATTGTGACGGCAGCGATATACGGTATACGCCCCTTCCATCACAGTTTCAGGTTTTCGGTCCTGCTATTTTTCGTACAGTTAAAGCTGTTGTTTTGGTCGAACGATTGTTTGTATTATGTGTACAGGTAATTCAACTGTCAACCACTAGATAGTAGCACACTAATTAATTTTGTGACGGTGTTAATTTGAAAGAGGACACAAAATAGTATTTCAGAAGAGACTATAGTGTTTGTAATAAAAATATTGACTACTGTAATCCTGCTTTTTACGCCAACAGAAAGCGACGGCGACGGCCGTTGGTTCATTTTTATAATGATGTGCATTGGCACCCAAGCGCCCTCTATTGACGAGCCGCCGCTGGTTGAAAGCAATGTCCCTCCTTGGCTGAGTTCTGCACGGACCGTAAAGGCAGATAACTGACATCAAGGCCTTGCTGACATAGTACGGAATATCCTCAGTGGAAAACATTTTATCAGAGTCTTTGTACATCCAGCAGTCTCCTTCCAATTCTTGGTGGTCCTGCATTGCTATCAGCGTGTGGAATGTAGTGCAGCGCATCCACAGGAAGGTCCTGTTCTGCGAGCTGGCAATTAGCCGCAGATAAACGAGACTTTTGCACCCTTGTCCCAGCGTATCCTTTTCATTCATCGACGTGATCTTTTCCCACAAGACGCCGTGTTTATGGTCAACGACTTTGCGGCTTGCGCGACTGTTTTGTGTAATTGTGGCGAGGACGACGACACTTCATGTCATACGGCGTCACATCGTGCAGTGACCCTATTTGACGCGGCTGTTTTGTCCCCCAGACCCCAGTTGATGAAGTGAAATGCTATTCATATCAGCTAGTGAGAGAAACATTGGATCGTTTCACATGGATGAAAAATGTGGACATTCACTAAACTTAACCTTTAACTTTTTAAGTCCACTTTTTACATTAGTATTTGTTCTTTTAAAGTCATTTAAAAAATCCTGTCAGACACCTGACTCTGTAATTTTTTTTTATTGAACTGAATTCCACCTCAAACATTTTTTTCAGTTGTTTTTGATACAGTATACAGTAGTTATAGTTTTGTATTTTTCAAATGTTTGATTTATTTTATATTTGTTCCCAATACTGTATTTAAATAACAATATATTAGAAAATGTATTTATTTTAAACACTTTATTATTATTATTATTATATTTTTTTTTTACTATTACAAAATTTTTAACTACTGTTTATTGGTTTGATTTAGTTATATATGGAATATTTAATAAATTATACAAATAATGTCTTTTACAAATAATTTTACAAAGGAATTAATTAATTTTACATATTTTTTTGTACTTAATTTTGGCTCTTTAAAAAATATATCATTAATGAAAAAAACATTAACTACTAACACAATACGAAGTTCTAATAGTTCGAAAATATTTACATATTGTTATCCCTTGTTTAATATAGTTATTGACTTTATTTTTAATAATTTCATTTAATGAATTTTTATTTAATTATTTATTTTTAATAATTAATGAACATCACACACACACACACACACACACTCACACATATTTTTTAGTGTACCCTTATATGAGACACTTAAATACAAAATTTGCCTGGAATTCTCTTTATAACAATTTAATTTTATCATTTAAAAATGTCTAATTATTAGTGTTTTATTTGATGCAATTTTTTCATGTACAGTCTTTTCTCTCTTTTTTTTTTAACTAAAGACATCAGGTAAAAGATCTACAGCCAGTTTTGCTGTTGTTAATGAAATCCAATTGTTTTTAAAGATACATATATTTTTTTTATTTTATTGTATTTTTTTTTTCAACATAGAGTACCCAACAATACAAATCGAGCCATCTTTAAAACCTTTAAAACGAGCCACTTGACCACAGAATTTTCCAGAAAGAAGATGCGGAATTCCCCCCAAAAACTAAACTAAAAGCAGCAAAGTAGTAAACGTCTTTCCTAACGTTTGGCTCCAACATGTGCGGTTTAAAGAGGAGAACGATAGTGACTGTGGTAGGTTGCGACGTAATTGAACTCGAGTTTGAACTGATAACCTCCCGGTAACCTGCGCACATACTCAAAAAAAGACTCCGACCTCAGCGAGGAGACCACCTTCAGAATCCCCCCCCCCCTTCCCCTGCCCTCCAGTCCTAATGAGAACCTTACCTCCTGGAGGAGGCATTAAGGCGCATTATGCATAAGCCTGTCCAGCGTCAGTGGATACACGGTGCATAATCGTAACAATAACGTCGAGGGCTGACCATAAATCATGAAAGGTGTTGACGTCAGACTAGAAAGGAAGCGAGAAGTGGTGGTGGGGTGGTGGGGGGGGGGGAGCCCAGCGGTAGCAAATCTGGCACGTTGTTCGGATGTCGCGTCAAAGCTTCCATCAAATCCTTTCCCGCGGTATGAAAATTCTGGGTGTAAGACGATCTCGGCGCGGGGGCGGCCTCACCTGGGCTTTGGCGTGCGACCACAAAGTCAGAAAAATCAGAGGAGGTCCAAGGAGAAAAAGAATCGTGCAGAGACGAGCCTTCAGACCAATCATCTCGGCAAGCGCCATCCCGGGACCACCTTGAAGTCTTCATATTGGGGAAGGAAAATCACTTTGCGTTGGCCTAATAGAAATACGAGGGGGTTGATTCATCTGAGATCATCCTTCCCTGAATTTTTTAAGTCTCGCACCCTCGTCAACGTTTTCCACCAACGTTTGGGAATCCCAGAGTAACACTGTTGGCGTCACTCCACGGCCCTTGAATAGCAAATAATACGCATATAACTGATGCTAATTGAAGGGCATTGTGGGGGGAAATCAAATTAAAGTTAAAGGCAATTGCAAGTTGTCGCGCACCCCCGTGAGCCCTCTTAGTCATCATAGTTTGGGAATAGCATCAAGTCTTATCAGCTTGATGTTCTCAAATATGCCAAAACAACACAACTCAAACTGAATTGAAATTGCAGAGTTGGCGCACTCTGTCAGAAACAGTGTAATGCATCCGAGATGTCCTGGAATTTGATCTGGCCTCCTCCTTATCCTCCTTTTAGGATACCTGATGGCTCACCACGAGGGCCCGAGGTGGTGGGGAGGAGTTTTAATTTGGACAATCAGGGACCACCATCGCCGCTGCCCACACCAGTACGCAGTTCACACCATGATGCGGAACACTCACGTAAAAAAAAATAAAAGAAAAAAAAAACATTTTCAGTAATAGACCGCAATTTGAGCGGTGGCCCAGGCACTGCTACTTTGGGACCGGTGTAACCCGATGGAAGCGTTTACCAGCGAAAGGCCACAGTCATCGCTGGGCTGAGCATTAACTTCTCACGTGCCAGTTGGGGATTGGGCCCTGGTTTTCTATTATAAGACTGTGGCTGGGGAGGAAATGCCCCCCCCCCCCTTGTTAAGCCCACTACAAAGGCAGTTAGCCACAAGCAACGGGGCCCGGCTGGTCAACGGTGGTGCTTAATGTCTTCTTGCTTTGAGCTGAGGAAAGACATGCGCGATGGATGAAAAATCAGCACTTGGAAACAAGACGAAATGATGGGGGTCGCCAGATTAGTAGAATGCATAGAAAAGGATACACTAGAATCATACGAACCAAAAAAACATACAAAAGAATGAACAAACTAACTAAATAACTAGCTAATAATGAACTGAAAACAGAGAAAAAAAATCAAACAAATAAGCACACTGACAAGATGACAAAGGATCAAACCATAGAACACTAAATAAATAACCATCAAAATGAACTCGCATTTAAACTAACTAACTAACTAACTAACAAACTAACTAACTAACTAACTAACTAACTAACTAACTAACTAACTAACAAGAGACCTACTAAAATGTTAACAAAACTAACTAACTAATCCACTAACTAACTAACTAACTAACTAACAAGAGACATACTAAAATACTAACAAAACAAACAAACTAACCAACTAACTAACTAACTAAGGGATATGCTGTTATACAGACAAATAAATTTCTAACCAGAATATCAACTAACAAACCAACTAACTAACCAACTAACTAGGGGATGTGCTAACAAAACACTAACTAACCAAGATATCAACAAAATGAATGAATGAATGAATTAATTAATTAATTAATTAATGAATGAGATGCTAATAATCACATAATCATACTAACAAAAAACAAGCTAACCAGCATGTCAACTATAGCTATTGTAACTGGCTGACTGACTGACTGACAAAAGTTGGATATGACAACTGGAACTAACTAACCTACGGACTAACTAATCTTACTAAAGTACGTGCGAATAATCATACAAACAAACAAAAAACAACAACAAACTCACTCACTACCGTAATTCAATAACTAACTACAAAAGTAAAAAGTAATAAAAGTAAGGAGTGAGCTAATCAGCATACTAAATAACTAATGAATTAACAATCTCTCTAACCCTAAAGAACTAACAGGTAAAAGTATGTGTGTCGAACCATTTCACTGGGAAAATGTAATGAGTTTAAAACTAGATAAGTTGAAACACTCTCATAGTCATGACTGTGACAAAAAGTGTGGGTGTCGAACCCTTCCACCAGCAAAACTGCCACAGCAGCGATCGCCTTCCCTCCATAGAATCGCAAGCCAAGCTTGGTGGAAACTTGGCCCAGTCGCCATTTCCCAGGGGTGTCGAACACGGCACTACCCCCCAGCACCCCCGAAGCTCCGTTTGCCGCGTTTGCGCCGTACTTAGGCCCAAACATCTCGTGCCAGCGCGCCAAGCGGTCCTTGGGTGGCTGGGCTTAGTCACGCCGTGTGTACGCTTCAGTCAAACACGGCCTGAGGACACTCTGGGGTGGTACGGAGGAAGGATCGAAAGGTGAAGCCGGTGTGGTCCAGCGCGGCGAGTCGCTGATTTAGTGACTGTTGACATCGGGCAGGCGGCCCGGGCTGACTCAGCGCGCATGACGCTGCGTTTAAATGTCCTGCTGTATTCCGGACTGTTCACACAGCTGGGGGAAAAGGGGGCTACTGGATCCCATTTTGCGTCACCGCAACCCCCCGAAGCGTTCATAAACAGATGGCCCGGGCTCATTAAAGGCTATTAATGGCGCTGGATGCCTCCAGGCAGAGACAATTGCCAAACGTTAAAAGGAAGGTGCGAGCGTAACACAATGCTGCTGTGTGCTGAGAGCCGAGTTGTGGGACGTCTGGCGGCTGATGTCATGCCGTCGGGCTTGCGGGTAAGGCAGGAATGCCATTAGTATCACACTCGAGACGACACAAATAAACCTTCAACGCCCTCAAAGTTGTACAATGTGGAAATATTGATAGTGCAGTTGGGCTCGGCAGTTAATCGAAATGTAATCATGATATCAATTTTGACTTATGTCTTGCGCCATATGTATGCTAATTCATGAATATAGCATGTTGCTTACAGTAAGCATGCGAAGAATGTTCTTCTGCCCTCCCTGAGCGTGAGTTAAGCTTTTCATGACATCTCTGCCATTAAAAAGTCAACACACATTAGAATTATACACATTGCATATTTATATACAACACATTTCATTTTAGAAGCATCGCCATTCACCAGCGCTAATGCTAATAGTAAATCCTATGGACTGGCTATTGGAAATTAGCATCGACTTCTAAAGTGATATTATTTCAAATAACGAATATTAACACATAAACGTTGTCGTAACAAATACAGACAGGTACTATAACAATACTCACAGGGATGTATGCTTCCTAATCTGTGAAAAAATTGTGATAATGTGCAATCACAACTTTCTTCTTCTACTCTTTTTTTTTATCTTAATGTAAGCATGTATCTTGCATGCATCACACCACACTGCCCCCAAGAGGCAAAGGCGCACACAGCAGGAACAACAGCTAATTTTTAATTGATACTTTTTTATTGCTTTTATTATAATATATTATTACTGTACTTGTTACTAATTTATTGTATGGTGTTCTTTAACGTTCAAGGTAAGATTTGGTAGTTGAATAAATACTAATTCTTGAAACAAAAAAAAATCCTTTTCTCTGTTGTTCTCCTTTACTCCGACCCACAGAGGTTTGGCGGTTTCCGCTTGCGGTTTTTGAGAAAGCACAAATGGTTGCTCTGTCATCAGTCTGAGTTATGAGGCAAACAATGGAAGAAGACAAGGATCATAACGCGGATATTTGCTCATTCTGGGGGAGCTCCGACCTTGCGGTGTTGATCCTCGTGCGGCTACGAACTCACCAGCATCCTCTGGGATGTCCTTACAGGGTCACACGGGAGAATTTCCCCTACTGACACTGCAGAAATAAGACAGCGGATTAAACTTGGCTTTGTGGTGACAATAATAAGTCATAATTATTGTTTTATGTCATATTTCTAGTCATCCGCAAAGAGTTTTCACTACAGGGGAATCACGATTTATCGGACGAATTGGGTGAAGGGGTCGTACGTGAGAGCCGATTGTCTGTTAAATTGTAAAAATAAAAAATAAAATAACTATTTTTACGTGACCTATAAATACCCAGTACAGTGTAAAATTATTGCAAATAAATATAAAAAAGCTTGAAAACGTACAGTTTATCCAAACGTACTTCACTGTTTCTTATGGGGAGATGCGTGCCTACAGTTTTGCTAAGCTAATGTCTACTAGGGGTGGGAATCTTTGTATGTCTCGCGATTCGATTCGATTCCGATTTTTGGGCCTGCGATTCGATTCAGAATAGATTTTCGATTAAGAACGATTTTTTTATTCAAAATGATTTGATTGACATTCATTTTTGCTTCAATCTATAGATGTGCAAGGAATTGTAATGATCTACTCCAGTCTGACTCGCTAATGCTAATTAGCGCGCTAGTCGCTGCACTTTTATCACTCAAAAGAACGGCTCCACGCTGCAAATTTTTTTTTTTAATTGGAATAACTTGATTGTGACTTTTTCCTTCTACTCTCTAATGTGGCTACAACTTGACAGTTTATTAGACTGCGTGGAACCACGCTGGCCCTCAGTGGCCAAACCGGGTACAACATGAACAGCGCTCCAAATAAATGCACACACAGACAAAGGCAAGACAGTATAAAATGATTTAAATAAAATCGATTTTGGGACATTTAAAATCGATTCTGAATCGTACTAAATGAGAATCGCGATTCTTCTGAGAATCGATTTTTGGGCACACCCCTAATGTCTACGCTTACCTTTGATGATCTTTTAACTGGAGCTCGTAGGAGGGAGCTCATGACTCCAATTCTGGTCTCTCTTCACTGGCTCCCTGTTCACTTTACAGTGTATTATAAGTTTATTTTATTTATTTATTTATTGTTAAATGATCTTGCCCCACCTTATCTCTCTGAGCCCTACGCACCTGCCCGGTGCCTCAGGTCAGCAGACTAGACGCTACTGGAGATACAGAGGTCAAAGCGGAGTCTCCGAGGGGATTGAGCTTTTTTTCTGTTGCCAGTCCCTCTCTTTGGAATGACCTCCCACTAAGCGCTAGTTTTTTTTTTTTATGTCTGCTTTTTACTTTATGTACAGCACTTTGTTTGCAGCTATGGTTGTTTTTAATGTACTCTGAAAATAAAGTTGCGTTGCGATGAAAGGGACAGTCGCCCCTACCAATATGGCTGCCATGTACGTCCATGCCTTTGATTGGAAAGTCACCCTTTTTTCCCGCCTTCGTAAAAAATATTTTTTTTCTTTCAACTGTGCATTTTTTCCTCATTTGTCCCTCAAAACAGGCTATAACTACTGCTATACCTTATCTGGGACAACAAACCACACTATTAATGATAACAACAATACCACTTCTAATAATACCAGTAACAGTTACATCTGCACATGAAACAATATTTATCGGTCAAATGGGGAAAATATAAAATCCCAGACAATTTGGACGGCAACCGTGACATCATTTGGCCCTCAGTGAGAACTAACTGAGGAAACACTAATTAGCATCTGATTTAATGCATTTTTCCGTTTCTTAGACATCGAATGTTGGTCATTTTTTTTGCATAATGGTGCAAGCTAACATACCACCAACAACATCAAAAACAAATACTTCACATTTTGGCACTTGGCGCAAGTAACCGAGTTTGCTATTGGCTGGAAAGGGAATTCGGAAAGGAAGCTTTGGAATTCTTTCACGTGTAGCCAATGTAGCAATTGCAATAAAACTGCAAGACAACAACCAGGAATGAGACTGCTTTGGAAATTGAGAGTTTTGCAAGACAAGAGATATGTGTGTGTGTGTGTGTGTGCGTGCGCATGTGTGTGTGTGAATGCAATGATCTATCTCTCAGCAGATGTGCTCCCCTCTGCTCCACATCTGCATCCCACATGTTTTTTTCGTCGCGCACTCCCAAACTGAAGCTACAGACTTTCTGCAACCCAAATTTACCCAAATGGTGGGTGGTGTGTGCGCACCCGAGGTGCACCACATAAAAAGTGCACCGGCCTGATTACATTTTTCATAATTTTTTTTCATAGTTTTTATGTTTTAAGGGAGTGTGAATACAGTAAAGGAGAGTTTTTTTGGGGGGATGTTGAATGGGGTGCGAAGTTAAAAAAAAAAAAAGTGCAGGAAGAGATGCAATATGCTGAAAGGAGGTAACTGGGGGTCAAGATTTTAACCCTGGAGAACCCAAGAACCCTTTTCTTCTTTGGAAAATTATGAATTATACATTAAATGACTGCTATAAGTTCACTGAACACCAAAATATATGTTTTTTCAATGTTTTTTTCAATTTATTCCCTAATTTAGGATTAGGGCAAAATTTGACCCTTTGGGATTTAGGGGTATCATTTCGAAAAATCAGAATAACAAAAACTGTCAGTAAACGATTTAGAATTTAAGAAAAGAATCAATCAAATACACAGCTATATTGAACAATATAATTTTTTTGTTTTATTTGTTGCATTTTAGCCATCTTGTCACCACCACTCTGGCTCATGTAAGTGCAATATTCATCCACTAGATGGCCCCATGCAGGGGTCAGAAGTGGCACTCTGGACTTTTGAAGTTAAATTTGTAAAAAAAAGGTCTTTGTTATTTGAGTAGCAGAATTTATAGGGGCCAAATCTGACCCCGTGGGTTCGCCAGGGTTAATCTAACAACCAATAAAAACAGTAACAAGTAGTAGTTTTGTTGTATTTTTGGTAGTTTTTGACATGGTACGCAAAAGATGTATGTCTGCTATGTCGAGATGCTAAAGGGGTGCACAGCAATGCGGCATTAAAAAAAAAATGCAGGGGGAGAGCTGAAAAAAATGCGGAAGGCTGGGATGTTTTTATTTTTGTGGGTGTGAGGAAAGAAGAAGGGGTGCGCCAACCACATTGGGATATTGAGGGGGGGGGGGGGAGCTGCGTGGCACTGAAATGAGTTGCTAATGGAAAAGGTGCAGAAAGCTGGGATATCTTTGCCTTGTTTTGGAAGGTGTTGAGCAAAGGAGAAGGGGTGCACCGATTACACCGGGATGATGCAGGGGATGTGATTTTTAAAAAAAGTACATGAAAAGTATACATAATACCGACTCCACTGCCTGGCCTTTGGTTGCCCTTGTGTAAGGTGTCTTTGATGATCTTGATACTCTCCCCAATGTGGGACAAATCCCCTTTTCAGTCCCAGAGTCACCCAACAGCCATCCAAGAGGTGATGAGTGTGGCCATTACGGGAAGCAACACATCCCATTTTTTTGTCCTTAGAGAATTGGCACCTGTTCTTACTTGGGGGTCTCCACTTCCAGGAGTGGGGTCCGGTTTGATTGTGGTCAATTATAGAAATGACCGGCTATGAGGAAGACGCATCCCCGTAATCCCCCGACCTTCTTCATTCTTTACAATCGCCGGCTCAACTCTGTGCAATGCGGCTTTTCCCTTCTTTTTTTAATTTTTTTTTTTATAATGCCGCAAACCTCCTTTAACATCTCAGCTGGCGCGCCCACTCTGATTTGACACACCATCAAAAAGAATAGATCACAAAACTAAGAGAAACATCTCCACCCTTTGCATTCTTTGCATTAGCTAACTCGCTTCATGGCAATCGTACGCTCTAAAATGTGCTGATTTGAAACATTAACAGTGGTGAACTTCACTTAGACTGGCGTGCGGCGTGACCGTTGACATGTTAAAAAATTTAATCTATGACATGAATCATCCCCGAATTACAGATTGTCACTTGAGTTAAGACTCGAATGGGAGTTTTCTTCTTTTTTTTTTAGTGTGTTTGGCACTAATGACAGTGGAGAACACCTGTAGAGTTAAAATAAAGATTGTATGACTTACACAATTTGACCCTGGGGTTAACTGTAGTCATAAATAATTCACTTAAAAAACTAAAATAGCACACATTACAGTCAATATCCCTGTTTATTTGTGTTAATAATTACATTGTAGGTCAGTATTGCCGTATAGAAAACGGGCAGATTTTCTTGGAATGCCAATATCATCGCAAATCGCTTATATGTGCGCACTCACTCTTCCCTGCAGCCAGGTGACCGTCGACCTCGTGCGTGCGCGTGTGTGTGTGTGCGTTTGTGTGTGTGCTGCGCGCGCCCCCGCCGAGCATATACGTCACGACACTCTTCTCGCGCGCTGGTTAAAAAGGAGGAAAGCGCACGAGCAAAACATGTGAGCGCTCCTCAAGACAAGCAGAAAAGAAGAAGGAACTTTTACTGTCCATTCTCCTTGTTCTTTTTTTTTCCTCCTCAATGCATCCACATACCGAGGGATTATCATTATTATCATCGGCAAGGGACGCCCGGACTCTGCTTTTGTGGATACATTATCACCTTCTTTTTGCTTTTTTTCCTGGGAAACCGCTAATATTTATTATTATTGTTATTAGGAGACAGACACCTGCAGCATGCTAGTACTTGTAAATGTAATAAACTCCACACATATATAGCGTTCTAATATAAGAACTTGCTTTTTCTCTCTTTGAGCATTCGCCTGTTTTTGGAAATATTGTGGATTTATTTGTTTGGATCTTTTTGATTTTTGGGGGTGAAAATTAAGTTCTTTCAAAAATAAAAACAAAAAACAAACAATGAAGCACTTGCAATTCGTGCTGGTGCTGGCCATCGCCGCCAATGTTTGGGAGTGCGGAGACGCCAAATTCGGACCCGAGCGCGGTGGCGAACTGAGCGCCAGGCGGCGACGCTGCTACGACGGCAGCCTGCCCAAGCGCCTCAAAAAGCGCGAGAGGAAAGTGCTACTGGACGGCGGTGGCGGCTCCACGACAACCTCCACGACCACCGCAACCGGCGGCGGAGGCGAAATTTGCCACCGGCTCTACCCGCGTGTCTCTTGCTGTCCCACTCGGAGAGCCGCGTTCCAGATCGTGCACCGCAGGGATGCCCGGGTAAGCTTTACAACAGCGGAGCTTGGGGACTTTTTACGACCTTCATCATGCTGTTTTATTGTGGTTTTCGGGGGTGGTGGTTTGCCTCCCGACTGTGCGCTCGGGTTGTACCGTAAAGCGACGTTTTCGTGCGGAGAAATGTTTTAAAATGTTTTGTTAACGTCACTTTGCAAACGGTTTACGTTACCTGCCGCTTGGCGTGTGGGCGAGGTCGTTGCCATTGGTGACAGCTAGTTTGGCTTTACTCCGGGGTTTTACCGGCGAAAGGTAAGCCATACGCAACCGGGATACGAAGTCAACAACATCTGTTTAAAAATTTGACAGCAAGTTGTCTGTTATTTTGTGAGTTTTGCGTTTACTGTTTTAACAACTGTGTCGTTCTCGAATGCTCCCCACCACCAATTTTGACTTAAAATTGGGACGGCGACGAATGTGGAGCAAACGTTAGCTAAGAAACTTCATCAACAATTGACATTTATGCCTGTCTGGCAACTTTTCATACATTTTTTTCTGTTGTATTACATGTTTAGTGAGGATTTACTGACCGTTGAGTGAAGTAGAATCACTTGGGTGGGTCCGAAATATACGCTTGTCATATGTGCCGGTCTTGAATGTTTCTCCACTGTCCTCACGCTGCGCGTTTCACGTAACGTCACCTGACTACTAAGTAAACAACGTCATTTTTGTCTCGTTATCAACTTTATGCGTGTATTGTCTGTTCAGACTGTTCTTCGATGTGAAATAACCCGGTGAGCCAAAAACACAAACTGTAACAAAGTCCGTGTCGTTTTTGAACGCCTTCCAACCATCTAAAATATTCACGTAAAAGGTCAGCAAAAGCAATAATGTTTTTTTCATTTCTTTTTTGTATAACAACTTTGGCAGGATCATGTTATATACACTACGTGTTTATGCGAGATTCTTCGAGACTATTCTGCGGAGCAAAAAACCAAAACAAAACAACTAGGTGAGTCAACATAACGTCATTTCTAAATGCCCCCCACAGTCCTACTACAGGCCTATTTACTTAAAAGGTAGGAACGTGGCTTGGTTTCAAACAATTTAATTCTTCTCTGTTTAACACAATTCACCGCATCTGAATTTAAAAAAATAAAAATAAAACAACTGACAATTAAATCAGTAGAGCAAAAGTAAGTTACTGTAGGTGAGTCAAAAACTAACTTCAATCAACATATTTGTCAAATGTCATTCTTGAATGCGCCCTCCTTGAATAACTGCTATTTTCATGTAAAACCACTCCTGGAATCATTCAGGGGCCCCTGGCAGGTAGTGAGTGTAAAAAGAAGTAGGGGTGGGGGGTGGGGGGGGGCATATTATTGCATCATTTAATTTCCTCAAGTCATGCAAATAAGCGAGGAGAGAGAGGAGGGAGTTAGGGGGGTTTGAAAGAGTCGACTTCTCCTCCCAGCTACACTGCCCACACACGGAGCCCATTCTGATTATGGCCAAAGAATAACAAGGCCATTGTGTTTGTTGGTTTCGCTAATGGGAGAAGCTGGAGAACATCACCCCCCCCCCCCCCCCTCTCTCTCTCCCAGTCATCAACCCCTCCAAGTGTTAATGCCTTTGGGAGTGTCCCCCTCCTCTTTTGCCAACCAACTTACACCTATTCCCCAGAGGACAAGTGTTTTGTTGGAGCTTAGTGTTGCCTACATCACTGCTTCCACTGAATAACTGACAAGTGTTCTTTTCAGACGTCTGGAGAGTGGGTTGCTATCCTAAAATTGCTGCAAAGGTTCAACTGTGGACCATAAACGGTATTACCTGAACAGGCAATGCCGAGGTCAACCGTTTAGTTAAAACACTCTAGGGGGGGGAGTTATCGTATTTGTTAGTGTTAAAGGCTAATTTAGTAGTTTGTCTGTCATGAAGTTCCCCAACATATGGACTCAAATGCGTAACAAGTCACGGAAATCAAAGTCCTAATCACCAGCTCTGGTTGAAAGTCTTACATTAAGCTTGCATATTGGTGACTATTTAGCCAAAATTATGCAAGATGAGCCAATTTAGTAGCCTTTGTCCACTCACAGTTTTGCACCACGTGATCCAAGTGGCCCAATCCTATTCCTTCCTCTTAAATAGGAGGTCTAGTTAAGTCCACATTAAATGCTTACATCACACATAATTATATATAACCGTTTGGTGATCAAAATGTTAATATTTAAAGCATATTGTTCCCAAAAACGTTGATCCGTTGTCCCATTTGTGTCAAAATTCCAAGGTGTTCAAAATACATCACCGTGACTAACTTTTTTTTACATTGCTGCTTGACCACTGCCATAAAAAAATAAAAAAAAGGGACACGAACACAAAGCCTAGCTTGTTCCGCTTTTTTGGACGGCGAAAATTTGGAGTCTGTCCCGGCAACATATGGATGCGGGGCACGCCTGAGAGCACACGAATGCTACTCGCAGTGGAACCTTTGCCAGCTCACGCCACTCGGAGTCACTAGGCAATTTAGAGCGGGAGGGCAGGCATGCCCACCACGCTGTGGGGCGTACAGACGAACACGTGCGAGGCTTCAGCTTCACCTTTTAGGCAACGGAGACAAATGTTTGGATTTTAAAACAGGTTTTTGTTTTTGCGAGTATTGAATTAAGCACTGTAAAAAAAAAAAAAAACATGAAACACTGCGCTAACCTTGATTGTACATACATTCACTAAAATTCACTAAGTAGTCTTTATATTGATAACAAGTGACGACATATATAGCTACTAGTAACTCTAACATTACCAGCAAAAGTAGTCGACTCAATTACCTGGACTGAATAAGTGGCGCAAAAACCTTTGATGCTAGTTGAGCTAGCATGACTTGCAAAATTTGCTGATGTCTTGTGTGACACTTGTGTTTTGTTACACAGAGTTCTTGTGCGACATATTTGTCTTTATGTTAGCATCGTGACAAGATTTCTGTCAGAATGCTAAATCTGGTAGGAATGGCCACTTCAACCTGTGTTCCGTAGAAATTTAGTTTTTTGTTTTGTGTGTTATAGCCTTTGGAAAATCTGGTCTAAAAACGCAAATGCATAACATCATGATTATCTCCTCAATTTCATCTCCTACTCAGGGAACCACTTCTATGATTGGCTGACAAGTTTCAGTTAAAAAGATCCATCCAATAAGCTTGCACGAGCTTTTCGGCGTTCGAACTTTGAGGTTCCATGTGTCGAAGTGTTGCAATTTTCCGTATACGTTAGCATAATCCGCTTGGCGCTGGTGGTTCTTGCTACCTTTTTCCGGTAAACACGTCTTCCAAAAAGAGCGTCTTTTCCCCCTCAGTGGCAGTTTGTTCGGCAATCAGGGAAAAGTGTAAGGCGTCCTTATGTTGGCCTTGGGTCCTCGCAGCTAATTGACTTGGACAGACTGCTAATTTGTTGATACCAGAGAGCGGGAACGATGTGCCTGTCTATCTCTACATTTGTGTTTACACACGGACCTCACACAGCGCAAAGTACTGCCAGCCTGCCTCTGCCTCCTCCTCCGCTCGCCCGAGCGGCAACCGCTCTTGACCCAAACCAGATTACATTATGTTTTATTGCAGCTAATTTGTTACATAAATAATCCTGTTCATTTCTTTTCGGATTAACTCTCGGGCTACTAACGATCCCCCGAAGTCGAGCTCGTATTTTTTTGCTTCCTTCATTACACGTGTCATGCGGCTGGCTGGGGGAGTCGTTAAAAAAAAAAAAAAAAAAAACTTTAGCCAACCAAAAGGGATAATTTGGTGCTCCAGACGAGCTAATTTACTGTCAAACTTTATGTGGGGAAAATGGGGTATGGCTACCAGGAACAATTAGTGGAGTGATGTCGATTTGTCCTTGAGAGCACAACTCGACAAAAAAAAAAAAAAGATGCTTTGTGCTATGATCCCGTTTTACTCATACCAAGAGAGAGTTCCAAGCGTGTGTTTAGGATGAGTATTTTTTTATTTTTATTTTTTTTACTGTAGATTGTAACAGGTATGTATTTGTGGCGTTTTATTATCTTTTTAATTAGCTGACACACCTGGCAAGCAATTTGGTCCCTGGCATTAGTTTGAGCAGTGGCCATTATTGCAATTGCTGCTATTTTATAGTTGATAATGGTGAGGTTGCTGAACGTGTTTTGCCTTGACTGTCTCTCTGTGGTGTATTTTCGCTGGCCATTTAAAATAGTCTGTGCAGATTTTATGTGTGGTGTGGTCTCTAATTGACTAAACCATCTATTTTACTTATGACACATATCATATTCTGCAGAGAGGACCACGCATGTACAATATTTGGGGTGAAGCATTTTATTTGAAGTTTGAAGTCGATGTCCGGCGATTTATTGGGACAGACCATGATTGAGCTAGGTGCCTTATAGTTTATTTACTCATAGTTTAGAAGACATAGCCTCGAGGCTGTGACCAAAATGGTCGCCTATGTGACCCCCCCCCCGATCTAATCATATGCTGATGCGATGATGGGGTGACTGATTTCTGTTTGTGTTTTTTTATGGATGCCTCAACTTCTCTCAAAATCGAAAGTCATTTTTCGGATTGCCTACCAGAGTTGACGTCATCCACTCTCATAGAGCTTTCCCATAAGCCGCGGCTTAAAATGGTATCTTTTTCTGAAAAGCGGAAGGCAGCGCTTCTTTTTCTACTATGACAGGGAAATGGTTAGTCAGAAGCCTGCAGACATTCTACAGGGACCTATCACCTCACTCCCTGTTATTGCAGCCTTAAAACATCACTCCGCAGCCCCCTTACTGACATTGCAGCCTTATTGGGACATGCTGGCCATCCAGCAACCATCCTGAGCTCCATCCATCGGAACCATCCAGTAGCACGGCATTCATCCGTGAATAAGGCTTTTCCGTAACCCGCCTTTAAAGTGCAATGATTTTCTGGAGATGCCCAATGTTTTCATTCCTTTGGAAAGTCATTGGAAATATACTTTGCTTGTCATCAACAAAAATAATCATTAACCCAGGAGAACCCAAGAACCCTTTTCTTCTTTGGAAAATTATGAATTAGACATTAAATGACTGCTATAAGTTCACTGAACACCAAAATATATGTTTTTTCAATTTTAACCCTTTTTTTTTAACTAGCTCAGAGTTGCTAATTTATTCAATATATATATATATATATATATATATATAAAACACACTCCTAGGCATTCTGCAACATGATATGAAATAGATTAACAAAAAAAACACAATTTTACCATCTGATGGTTTGCTGAGAAGATGGTTTTGTTTGGATTGATTTCCAGCTCAACAAAACAGCATGTTGCCAGCCATCTTGTCACCACCACTCTGGCTCATGTAAGTGCAATATTCCTCCACTAGATGGCCCCATGCAGGGGTCAGAAGTGGCACTCTGGATTTTTGAAGTTAAATTTGTAAAAAATAAAATAAAATAAAAAAGGTCTTTGTTATTTGAGTAGCAGAATTTATAGGGGCCCAATTTGACCCCGTGGGTTCTCCAGGGTTAGGTTTAACTTGCTCATTATGTGGAACAACCTCTAGTCCTTAACCAATTTCCCTCGAATCAGTCAGTCAGAAATCGATGTATTAGAGCAGACAGGAGAAACAACATTCGCAAAAACTTTACCAGATAAACAAAAAGCTCAAATGTTTATTGAGCTTCAATCCTATATGCATATTCATTTGGAACAGGGCGTAGACGGCAAACAGGCCAAGTAGTGCACACCATTTTTCCAACCTAACACCATAAATCAACGCTAAACATTAATCAGGCATTGGTCCTTATGTGTGTGTGTGTGTGTGGTCTCCAGATCTTCTCCACCAACAACACAGAATGCGGTCGTCTGCTGGAGGAGATCAAGTGTGCGCGCTGCTCCCCCAACGCGCAGGTGTTGTTCCACCCGTCGGACCCCGGCAGGATGCCACACAGGGAGCCCGACCTGCCCCAGCTCTGCCAGGACTTCTGCCGCGAGTTCTACTACACCTGCCGGGGACACGTACCGGGTAAATAATCCCCGACAGACCGTCTCTGAATCGCAAGTCTTTGTTTGGTTACCTTGTAAGATTCACTTACAGTCGGTCAGATGTTCCGTGTGGATTTATTTATCCGGCGATTTACCTCATCTGACCTCACCTTGATTTGTTGCCGACCACCCCTCGTTTGTTTGGTAGCTTGTCCTCCCTTTTTCTGCTTTTCAACGCATCCTCTCACTCCCTTGTGTCTTTTTTTTTGTTGGAAGCTTATTTGAATTAGAATCACAAACACGGGCATGTTTTCCTGACCTTGATTGTCGCAACCACACACGCGCACATATTTGCGTTGCTAACTGACATCAGCGTGGAAAATACGACGGTGCAGGTGGGTGTGAAAACAAACAATTGTGATGAGCGCTAACAAAAATCAACATAAGCCCAAGCAAGCAAGTAGTCATGGAACAAGAAATCACAGCAAGATTTTGTAGAAGTAATTTTTAAAATAACAAATGTGGAAAATGATCGTATTCTGACATGTAAAAATTGTGGATAAAAAAAAAAAGCGTTCAAGTATTCTGGTTTGGTTTGGTGTTACGGGGAAGTAGGAAATGTTCTGGAGAGGACGTAATGACATGTGCGGTTGATTAACTCATTCACTCCCATTTCCCATTTCACTGAAGCAACCCCCTTCGCTCCCGGCTGTTTTACTGTATTTTGACTGATTTTGGAAGGCCCACAGAATATTGCGTTCTATTGCTATAAAAACATGGAACCTACCAAAATAAAGATTACAATCTCTTCTTTCATCAGTCAAAAAAAGTATGTTTGTATCTGTTTCCATTTTGCAGCAGTCAGCATTAGAATATAGCCAAGTTTCATCATTATTCAGAAACCAGTTCAAAACTGGGTAAAATAGCTTTTTGCAACATGGCCCTGGTTGATCTCTTATACTCTGCTGACACCTGTTGGCTGTTTTTTGTAATAACTACCATTGCTTCAAGTGACCTCTTCAGGTCAGAGGCTGTATCAAAGCCTTCTGTATGCTCTAGCATAAAAAAAAAAACGTATAAATACGTTTTGGGTACCATGGCAATATTTAAAATAGAACAAAACTAGATGCACAGCTCATCGGCTAGCCAGCTAGCCTGGTGGCTAAAGAGAAGACTCTCCTGAAAAAGTCACTAATCATCGTCTCCATGGCGGCGAATAAGCGACACTTGTGACAAGTATCGTTAAGACAAAAGCAGGATGAATAGTATATAACAGGAGAAGGAATTCTTTAGGATTAGTCATGCTAAATCTCTACTAAGCTATTGTTAAATGTCACAAATATATAATTGATGCTCCAGTATAAATTTCACACAGGTCCCGCTGAAACTTAGGGCGTTCCAAAACTTGATCAAAAAAACTTAATCAAAAAACTTTGCAGCATAGCCCGTCCTTGTCTGCGCCGGCGGGCACATGCTGCGACATTAGCTCATGGCGCGTAGAGGAGGCGCGGTTGGTTGGAAGTTACTGCCCGGGAGCTGACACACATGTGGGCTCAGGGAGTCAAAGCATTCTAAAAAAAAAAAAAAAAAAAAGCTGAAAAGACGAGTCCCCTCCTCCCCTTTTCTCCCAGCCCCGTGTTGTGCTCCTTCTTCGCGGGCCCCCGCCGCCACAGATCAGCATATGTGGTGACGAATGACACATTTATTTTTCTACAAAGCCAGTGTGTATGTAAAACTGCTGAAGTGCATCAAGATGTCAAGTACTTGGGCCGGGCCACCCAGGTTGCCTTTGGAAGATAACCAGATGGAAGCTTCAGCGCTGGGGAGCCACGAATATGGACAAGGCTCTGTCTCTCTCTCTCTCTCTCTCTCTCTCTCTCTCTCTGTCCCTCGCTCGCTCGCTCACTCCCGTGCTGCCTCTTGCCAGCATGCCCGCTCACTCACTCGCTCCTTTGCTCTGTTCAAGTTTGCTTTCTATTCGCATCAAAATGGACAAGAAGATTTTTAAAAATCACACGTTTATGGAATAGTGTACATTGACATGTTATTTAATGGCGGTCAGATAAGAAGCATCTCCCAATTTTGCAAATGTTTGACTTAAACACAAAATTTTTTTTCGTCAGCATAGTGTTTGAGTGGTTAGCACATTTGTCTCGTAGCTCTGAGGTTCGCTTTTTCTCTTTGTACTTGTGAATATTTTCTTTTGTCTTTATTTATTTATTCATTTATTTTGTATTTTTTCCAGAGGTGGGCATTCCATCAACGACGGACGCCCATTTTGTTGACGATTGACGGGAAACTTCTAAAAATTGACTAACTAAGCATGGACGGAAGGTTTTTTTCGTTTGTCAAAGTAATTGTCAATCGGTCAATAAATTTTGCTAACGGATTGACGAACGATTGATGAAACATTGACGGATGCTTTCTTCGAATGGCGGGAACATTGACGGATGCTCACTTTGCTAAGCAATCGTCGAATGACGGAGTGACGGTTCGGTTTGAAATATTGACAGATTGACGATGACGGAAGGGTGACCCGACTGTTGACGATTCAAAATTCATTGACGCGCTCACCTCTGATTTTTTTCATTTTTATTTATTTATCTTACCAATTAACTCTGGCTTACTCCCACATTCCAAAATCAGGCGTTAAGTTTACTCAAGACTGTATATTAGGAGTCACCACCCTTGTTGAAACTGAGCTAGTTTTTTTGACAGTGAACAATATGAAGGGCTACCAGATTAACTTTAACTCTTAAAAGGTCAAATTTACTAAAATCACCTTTAAATTTGTTATTAATAATAAATGATATTCAATTCATCTTTGTGAAGGCACTGATGAAGTTTAGGAACTCTCACCACAATCTATTATTTATATAAATCTCTTTTCAAATGCCATTTTCTCCAAAATTCCTAGGGAATCACAATGTCCCACAAATGTTGAGCTATTTTTCAAACAGGCCCGCGACCTTCTCATGTGGCCTTTTAGTGGGCGAACTGGTGCTGAATCCAGCACACTTGTGCGTCATGACTCATGACCCAAGATGGCCAAATTTGGAGATGCTTTTTTAAAATGGAGACTTGATTAGGGGCCATAGAAGTATGATGGTGTTATTAGGTAGCGAGGAGGGGAAAAAAAACATCCCGCATTCACTGACTTGTGTGTGTGTGAAAGGTTTCTGTTGCAGGATCTCTGTGTAAAAGTCATCTGGAGTCAGCCCAGTTGAAAATCCTCTGTAAATTGGCCGATTGAAAGACAAGATGCCAAAAAACTCGTAGTTGCTGATTTAGTCGATTAGTCTATTTGATTGTTCGGTTCAACCCCTCCTATTTAGTCGCATTTATGTCACACCAGCCCTCGCGAAACCCTCCATTTGGCCTCACTCCCACCTTCGCACCACCATCATCCCCTCTTACCCTTGGCCTCCCTCCCCTGACCCGAGCTTCCCACATCAGCGTGCTTAAGATAACTGCGGACGCAAGCGGGTGGGTGGTATAGCCGGCGCGTTTGTGCTACTTTGATCTCCGTGTTGTGTTTCGATGTTGAAAGGGGGATATCCTATCACCTCCAACTTTTTGCTGCGGTCAGCCCTTGCAGTGGCTCGGCTGTGGGGTCGGGGTAGGACCCTGTTTGTGTTTTTATCACGGGTGGATTTGCTTTCACCCCCACTCTGTCTGTCTGTCTGTCTTCTGGCTTTGACCAAAGGAAACCGTATTGGCCGGATTGTTTTGAAGCTTGCGAGGGGAGCTGCGGAAGTCGCGCACACTAGGAATAATGTTGTGCCGGTGCTGTTTTTGTATGTGTGTGGCTGAGATATCAGTTTTACGGGCGGTCAAAGAGAATCAAGAATTCATACTGTACATACTGTACTAGAGGTGTGTGCCAGAAATCACGGCTTGCTACGTCACTTGGTTAAGGTCACCTTTCGGTTCATGTTGCATGCAGTAAGGGAACCGATAGTTTGTGTGAACAGCAATGCATTTAATGACGTTTCCGCATAATTTTAAGGCAACGACCAGCAATGAAAACTTCTCCAATAAACAATATGTGTCACAGAACTCGATTTTAAACTTTTGTCAAAATATTTACATTCATTAATTTTCTAAAATAATTGCAGATTTTTATTTAAAAATGTTGTAATGCTAATGAAAAAAATATATATTACATAAATATAAAAAGCTATTAAAAATCTAAAATGAAAACAAAATAATTTAAAATGAAAAATACTGAAAAACTTAAAGTTTTCATTTCAATATATTTTTTTAATTAATCAAAATTCTTAAATTAAATCTGTCATCTGCAATACTGATGTTTATATAATTTATGGTTATTTTATAACCATAAATGCATTTTGCACTTTACTATTTCACGCATGACTGATTATTGTATTTTTCCTCGCACTATGTATTCGTACTTATTTTTATGTTATTTAAAACAGCTTTGAGTACTTAGAAAAGTGCTATTTAAACAAAGTATAATATTATTTTTATTAAATTACGTACACAAATGCACGTGTTTTAAGATCCGTTGCTTTCCTTAGAATCAAGCAACATCATGGAGTGGCCAGCGTTTGACTGTATTTGGTTGCTCGAAAAGACAAGTTGACGGTGCGGTTCTCAAATCGACCTCCCAGACTGATACATGATAGTTTTGTTTTAAAGAGAATATTAATATCCTAAACACACTCTGTCCTGTTTATTATATACCGAAGGCCAAACATTTCCACGAGTTCCTGAGGCTTTCCGATCTCCGAAAGGGTCTTCGTTTTTCTCGCTCACCCACCAGGAGACGCCGCATTGCGCTCGTATCAGACTGACAGCTGGTGTACATTGTCAATAAATGTTTTTCACAAAGTCGAATATTTATTATTTGACACGCACAAACATGCCAAAAGCGAAGCCAAATTCATGTCGGTGTAAATTATAGTCTCTGTCCTCCTTGCAGTTTTAGCCTGAAAACCCCTGTCCGCGTTTGGTTTGGCCAGATGTCTCTTCTGCTCGTTGTGGTTTGGTTTGACCCAACACACACATATCCTATCTTTTTTTTCCTTTCCTGTCTATCACTTGTCTCTTTTCTTCTCCAATGAACACCTCATAGATCATTTCAGTTTTGCTCAGCTTCGTTTAGAAAATGTAGAATTGAATAATTTTTTTTTTTTTTTTTTTACAGAATTGTTCCAGGCTGACGTGGACGAGTTCTGCCAATATTACGGCAGACGAGATGCCGGACTATGCTTTCCAGATTTTCAACGAAAGCAAGCGCAGGGCCAAGATTCCAACTACTTGGGAGATGAGAAAATGGAAGATATCAGCAGGTTTGTGGCCACATTTTGTTTTCTTTTTGGGGTCAGATTCTGACATTAAAACTAAATTGCATAGTAGCAACAAGCTAAGTCAGGTGCTAAAGTTTGTTCAGGAGGAGCTTTCGCTCACACAAAGCAAACGCGTCAATATGGTCGCCTTTCATCTCCACTTTTACTCCAGGCTGCACCCGCCACCCGACCAGGCAACATTTATCCCGTTTTCAAAACCAAGGACAGTTCAAGTGACTTAACGTAGAGCAGAAACACACACACATGGAGTCAATGTGATGATGTTGATTGTTAGCCTTGATCTGAATGTGTGACTCACAGAAGTGTTGTTTGTGATGTTCAGATATTTGTAATTACAATCTGTCTCGACAGCTCTGCAAAATGCATAAAATATTTCATCTGTGGAGGATACCTTTTTCTGATTTGGACAAATTCCTTAGTAGGAATCTATCAAAGTACAAGCCCCAAATGGCTGACTTCCTGTTTAATTTTAGCCATGGATCCTTGAGACAATTTTTGTGCATCCTGTTATTATAGACATGTCCACCCAATTTCATGCCATGAAACTGCTGTTGGGGCTAATTTAACTTTGCTAAGTCTGACAGCCATTTCAAAAAAAAAAAAAAAAGAGCGAGAGCCTGTTCATTTTTAGAATATGCATAATGTGATTTAACTCATTTGCTCCCAAAAATGTATAATTACATTCTATTTTAAATAATAGCATGGTCCCAAAAACGTATTTATACGTTTTTTAATTTATTCGTTTTTTATGCTAGAGCATGCAGAAGGCTTTGATGCAGCCTCTGAACTGAAGAGGTTGCTTAAAGCAATGGTAGTTATTACAAAAAACGGCCAGCGGGTGGCAGCAGAGTATAAGAGATCAACCAGGGCCATGTTGCAAAAATCTCTTTTCCCCACTATTTTAAACAGATTTGTGAATAATGATGAAACTTTGCTATATTTTAACGCTAATTGCTTCAAAACGGAAAAAGATAAAAAATTACTTTTTTTCCTGTTGAAAGAGGAGCCTCTAATCTTTCTTTTGGTAGGTTGCATGTTTTTATAGCAATAGAACACAATATTCTGTGGGCCTTGCAAAGTCAGTCCAAATTCAGTAAAACAGCCGGGAGCAAAGGGAGTTGCTTCAGTGAAAATGGCTGGGAGTGAATGAGTTAATATCAAACATCCACTTATAACCACTGCTTGAGATTCTCCCACGACCTTTTTTTTTTTTTTCGCTTTACCTTCTCCTCTCTCTGACCTTCTTGTATCTCCGCCATTGCCCAGGAAACACAAACACAACTGCTACTGTGCCCAGGAGGTGTTGAGTGGTCTGCGGCAGCCGGTGGCCGTGGTGCACTGCGGCGACGGATCCCAGCGCGTTTTTGTCCTGGAGCGGGAGGGATTTGTCCGGATACTAACTCATGACCTGCAGCTGCTCAAGGAGCCCTTCCTGGACATCCACAAGCTGGTGCAGAGCGGCCTGAAGGTAAAGGAGAGGCACCACCAACAACATGTTGGAGGTGCCCCCCTCTCTATTAACGTTGCAATTATATTGTTATGCCAAACGAGACCATTCATCAAACATGATGGCGGCCAATCATGGCGCTATTTTCTGCTAATTAACTGTACATACAGCTCGCATTGTGCTGCAGCGCTCGCTCTCACAAGATGGCTTAATGGCCCGCCTAATCTATCCCATATTGTTCCTCTAAGGAGTCACGCTGAATTACAGTTGAACGCCCCCCAAAAGTGGTACGATTTGGGAGTTCGGGCAACATGTTCTGGAAAAATATGACTCAATAGTCATACAAGAAATCATTTTTCTTTGGATTTTTTCGCGTGTACTGTGAGTCATGATGGCAAAAGTTGTTGATAAAGAAAATAGCACTGTTTTGTATAAAACGTTAGAAAACATATTTAAAAAAGAGAATGTATAGAAATAAAATGGTTTTATAAAGTGTCATTACTGTACTTACTGCAGTGTTAGTGTGTTGGATGCGTGCCTTTAAGGGGCGTGGCCTACTGAGTGAGTGACTTCAGGAGTTGGGAGTCTGGTGGTTCCAAGAGGGTGGTGGAAAGCGAACACATTTTTTTTTTTTGCTAGCCGACACAGAACGGCACAATGAAATAACTTTTCACGTGATAGCAGAAGGTAAATCATTAACTTAAAGTTGAATTGCGATAATGATTTCAGTAGGTGCAGTCTACTATTTGTGATATAGTGAATTTGTGTGGTGTGTGCTGTGAGATTTTGATATTATTACAGGTGAAGTCAACTGTAAAAAAAAAAAAAAAGACAATATTATGTTAAACGTGACCTCACTAGCCTAAACATGGAGTATGAATTATGAAGCAAAATTCTGCCGTTTTTGTCCATCTCAGGGGGCGGGCCATTTTCTCACTTGCTATTGACTAAAGATGACATCACAGTTGCTCAGGACTCAGGCAACGGCCAATCACAGCTCACCTGTTTTCTGAAGCAGAGCTGTGATTGGTTGTTACCTGAGACATGAGCAACATTGATGTCATTTTCACTCGACAGCAAGTGGCAAAATGGCCGCCTTCTGATATTGATAAAAACTGCTGGATTTTGTTGCTTAACTCATATTCCACTAACGCAATATTAACCAGAATACCGTATTTAGACTAGTAGAGACTAGAACATGTTATTGTCAAGATTTTTTGGGGGGGGTTGACTTTCCCTCTAAATACGTGCCATGTTAGTGTTTGCTGTTAGCACTGGTTTCTTGCTAGCATCATTCAACTTAATAATACAGTGATTAACTTACATGATAACAATTTAACCCTGGAACTAATTATTTTTGAAAAATTGTTTTACAATCCGGGTAAAGTGGAAGCTCGGCTAGTGTCCAGGAGATGAGTTTGAACTTTAAATTTCAGCTGTACAGGCAAGGAGTGATGGGAAGTGTCTAGAATTCTTCAGATTGCATGAGGAGATGGCATTGCCGGGATATTTCGGGGACGAGGAGGAAGGGGGGGTGAACATGCTGGCGGACAGGAAGTTTGTCCCCACTCGCATGCCAGTCAGAGTTTGTTTACAGAGAGTCAAAGCAAGCGCAGCGTTTGAATATGCAAGTGGCCCCATGCGGGACGATCGGCATGCTCCCTCTTCCTTATCGTCGGCATCATCGCTGGATGTGGACGAAGCCATCGTTATGATGATTCCATCCCGCGAGTCTTGTTCTGTGAACCTTCCTCCCCCAGGCCCCCTCCAGCTGAACAGAGTGGAGAAGGTGTTTACCAGCAGCATCAACAGGATGGAGCTGCCTTCAATGCAGTGCCCCCCCCCCCCCCACCCCCTAGAGAGGGGCCAGATAACTGCTTTATCATCAGTCCCATGCACATGCTTTGATTGTAATGCCCTGTGCTTCCTTCTCCTACACCCCCCCCCCCCCCCCCCGGTCCCCCCCGCCCCCAACACACTCCCGCTCCTTCTATGGACGCCCACCCTCCTCGTCCCCCTCCATGTGCCAATTAAGCTGCAGCGAAACAATGGCGTGCTGCTTTGGTGTGGGCTTCCAGGCTGCGCTGTGGGTGTTCTGCCTGTAATTCGATCCCTGTACGCTTGTCCCTGCCGCAAATGCGCACCATCCTCAGTCATCCTCACCGCGGTCTCTCCGCAACGGCTTGATATTTTCCTCCCTCACCTCTAATGTGATTGGACAAGACGCAGCTTGAATGTATTTACTTACAGCTTCAGCTTTTTTTTTCAGGGAGAGAGAAATGTCACTGCCAATTTTTAAGCAATTTTTTTATGGAAATTAGTCAACTTCTTCCCTTGGTATGATAAATACTCTCTTTAATGATGAATTAGGAGGCGCAATAAACCTCAAACCAGCCGCAATGGAGACCTCGCACCCACTTTTGCTCCTAGAGATGATCATCAAACTTTGACATGTTTCGCTCGCATTAGGTGACGAAGGGAAAAATCCTCGTCAATTCCGTGAGCCCTGGATTCACTCAAAATGGCTGTTTCAAGCCAAATGGGCTGACTTCTTGTTCAATTTTAGGCATTTCTTTTTTTCATGGCAAATCTTCAAAATGATTGTCAAATTTGGATGCGATTCTAGTTTGTCGGGGGCCCCCAGGAGCTACTGGGTGACTTTTAGGGTTTCTTTTCAGGACTCCTAAAATACAAAAGCTTCACACAGTTTGGTGCTCTAATAACCCAATAATGTAATAAAAAAACTACCATTGGTGTATTTATTTGATTATTTGATCTTTTCATCAGAAGTGGCAAGCATCTTGCAGACTTGGCACCTAGTAGGGGTGATATGGCCTAAAAAGTATATCCCGATATTTGAAAAAAATTTGCGGTGACGTTATTGGTAACAATTTCTGATTGGTGCTTTGGAATAATAGCACTTTTATTGCAGCACAATATTTTAATCACTTTTTTTTTTAATATAAATGAAATGTAAACAAAGTGTAAATATAGCAACTGCAATGGAATGAAATAGAAATTAAAACCAGGCCAGGCAATGTTTACCCTGCGAGGTCTAATTGTAACATAACTGCTTAAAGCACATTCACTTAGCAAATACAAAGAAAGCACAAACCAAAGTCAGTGGCAAATTGCATGAGTCGAGAAAGTCCATTATTTTCTCCTGTGTGAAGAAAACTTTCCAAATAAAAAAAGAACCATGTTGCATTGTTAGGCCTTAATGGTATTGATAGACCAAAAAATGCTTTGATGATGGTTGATGATGAGGTCTAGTGTTATGCCTTGATCACAATAAGACATCAAATGGTAAATGGAGTTGGATAGCGCTTTATGTACCAAAATCCAAAATATGTACGTCATTTATCGTATATCCCGTCTCGTATATTCTTGTGGTTACCACAGTAGCTTTTTCCATAAACACTCAATTTGAGCTATCAAAAGCATTTCCAATGAAGACATCTGTGAGCCACAACGGAAAGCTGACAGCTGACACGTATCAGCCATTGGAATCGGCGGCAGTGACATGTCGCATAAGCAAACAAGTCGCGGCGCTTTGTCCTCTTTTGTCTCGGCTTTGATGACAGACTTGAATAAGGGAAAATCTGATATGTAGCCTGGCATCTACTGTACAATAATGAAGGACATTAAAAAGATTGAAGGTCCATATGAATGGGCGTCGACCTGTACGTTCCCATTATTACTCTACCTCTGTTGAGCAGTCTTAGCCAAAACTACAACTGGGTTAGCGTTGCTAACTTCGCAAGCCAGATTGATAATCGTGATTCACTCAAGGGAGTTCTTCACATTATCGGTCTAGAACTTCACTCTGCAGATCCGTTCGGGAAAGGAGGGACATTGTGTTCAATACTTCGAGCTGATTGGATGAAGCGTTTGTTTTGACCAATCCCGACAACAGATGAAAGCATCGTCTTCGTTCTCATCTCATCTCATCTCATGTCGGTTTCGTCCCGCCCTAAACAACGCCTGATTGGTCTGACCTAATAAAGGTCGTTTGCAAACGCATCAGCAGGAGCGGTACAAGATGTATTTCTCGTAGTATTTGTCAACAAATACCGCTAGAATTTAGCTAGCTGGCAAGGTTGCTTGTAACCCGTAAGATATTATTATTATTATTATTATACAATCCCTCCTCAGTCTTCCAGCTTCATTTTCGCAACATTCTGCAGAGTTTCTTTGCTATGCCAAAGCCGGAGCACCCGGAGGACACAAGTGGAGGGAAGGGAGGAATGCGGCAGCAGGTGTTTGTGACAAATGAAAAGATAATACCTTGAAAGATTGGTTGGAAGCCCCCCCAGACTGACCCCCCCCCCCACCCCCCAGCCTGACTAGAAGTGTGCTGACAGATGCTGTATTACCGGCTCCTATAAAGGGATGGCTATTGCGCAATCAAGCAATCCAAGGAATTATTAGCAAGGGAGCAAATGGGTCATCCGGTTGCAACACTGTTTATTCAGGGTGTTGCCCCCCCCCGGCCTCGGATCACGGCCCCTTCGGAATTGCGGTTACCTTTTGGTTTATTTTAGGGATGTGGGTCACTACATCTCCAGATTCAACATATGGACATCTCCATAAAACATCCTGACATTTTTGGCACGGTATGTCCCCCCCGCCCCATGTTTTTGTTCTTGAGCGAGCTGCTATCTTGTCCGACTCTCGTGCATCTCAACAGCTTACACAACACAGCAACGAAACCCACGAGGTTCCTGCTGTGGGTCTGAGTTTTTGCTCATCGGTGCTTCTAGTACATTCCCACCGTGCCACGTCATCCATTTTGATTTCACATGTGGCCTGTGTAACGGTCTGCATACATGTTACGCCATCTAAACAATCCTACGAGTGGTGCAGGAGACCCCCGATATGATGTGCAAGCTTTTCTCCAATACATCCATCTCACCCATTTTGATTTCTACACTGATTCAGAAGGTTCGATGCCCCCTGTTGTCATTTTTATGAATAAAACACGATGACATCCACCACTGCCTGCACCTCCATCAAATTGACCAGAATTGCATAATGCCAACTGCGCCACAACTTAGACCTGCTTTCAGCTGGTTTTAAGTATATCATCTATTTCCAGCCAACAAATTGTCAGGCGCACCCTGGGAAGAAAACGCCATCAGTTCGCCAGAGCACCCAGCATGGCACAGCACGGCCTGCCAAATTCCCCAAAGCAAGCTTGCACGAGCACCAAAATCAAGACGTGCCGCATTTTACGCCCGAGCGCACGTGCGCTATCGCCAAAAATAGAGCCCCGAGTTTTTGTGCATTATCTTTGATAATAAAAGTGAGCCGAGCTGCCTTGGCCGACCGACCTGGCCCTAGCTTGGCGCTCTTGCTGATTATTGCAGTGAGTGAGCGAGCTATGACGGCAGGACCACCAGGGTAGTGACAAGCGGCAGAGCTGCCTCCGGGGCCGAGACAAAGGTTTACATATTACACAAGCAATTTAGATGTTTTCTAAACATGTTGCCAAGACGGTGGGAGTTGGCAGCTTCTCCAATGTTTAGTTTTAGTTTTTTTTTTAGCTCCCCTCTTTAACCCCCTCCCCCCAAGTCGTGAATTTTGCATGCATTTTCTGTAAACCACGAAAGGAGCGCGAACGAGTGAGGCGGCGGTGCGGGCGGGGCGGTTGGGAGTTGAAGCACTCTGCACTTTTGTGCTCTCTATGAACTGTGAGCGAGCTAATAAATTCTTTGAGCCACTCAGCGCCACATTCATGGATATCCCCCAAAGATTACACACACAAATCACCGCACAATGGGGGGCCACCTTGGAGTGCCCCGGGGCGTCGTGGGGAGGGGCGGGGTGGGCGGCTGCGGGGGGACCCTGATCCCTGAGGAAGGGGCGGGGTTGCAAGAGGAGGCGCAAACCGCTGCGCTCGGAGTCAAATGGTTTATAATGGCGGGTAATGGCATATTCAAGGAGGTTTGCTGGAGGTGTGAAGTGAAACAGGCGAGGGTTTGAAAGGGAAGAATGAGAGAATGCGCGGGGTGTCAAAGGGAATGTGATGGATAAATAAAAAGGCAGATTAGAGGGTTGGGGGAGTGGAGGTGGAGAGGGGGGGGGGGGGCAATTCCGAACCCACACGACCAAGGAGCGGCCGAGGCGGGACATAATTAACTCCTGGATCTTTTGTGCTTTGCCATCTGACTGCAGGGCGGAGATGAAAGGGGCCTGCTAAGCCTGGCATTCCATCCCAATTATAAGAAGAATGGCAAGCTCTACGTCGCCTACACCACCAACCAGGAGCGCTGGGCCATAGGGCCGCACGATCACATTCTCCGCGTAGTGGAGTACACCGTGTCCAGGTAACGGGAGGCGGGTCAAAGAAAACTCTGGCCAAATACGAGGGCTGGGTTTAAAAAAATCGAATAATCAATATCATATTGATTTTCCTTTATGAGCCTGATGTCGATTCATAAAACCATGAATCGGTTATTTTAATATATCTTTTTCCCATGAATTTATAAGAAAATATCATTTTAAAGGCCGCTTTTTTTTTTTACTGTTTTCTTGGCATTTACAGTTCACGTGAGTATTTTCTTACATTTATGAAAGACCTGATTTATTGCACTTAAAGACAATTCAGAATCTTTTTAGTTTATATTTACAATTACTGAATTAGAATTATGAAAATATCTTCATCACATCCTTGCTGATGCCAATGTTTGTGTAACACTTAAGTGATTATAACACTAAATCCTTTAACCGGTTACTTCTTACGCAAAATGTAATGTAATTTTATCCTGTCCTTGATATTTAAGAAGACTTAATGTTCCAATATCGGATTGAAGTGAAGTGAATCGAATCGAATTGGGAAAAAATCGAAATTGAATCAAACAGAACTCATGTGAATCGAAGTCGAATCAATTGAGGAAATTAAATCGATACCCAACCCTATGAAATACAACTCGGCCTTTTCCAGTTTAGGAAAATTGACATGTTCTAAGTATTCTACCTCATCTCATATGATATGAAGTCAGTATTCTTCGCAAGACAAAAACTAGATTTTAAGAGACAAAAGTCATAATATTATGAGTATTTTTATTCTATGTTGCAAGGATTAAATTGTTTTACTACGAGAGAAAAAATACAAAAAAATATATCATTACTAGAATAAACTAATATTATACTAATAACATTTCCATGAGACCAAGAATGAACTTGTAATATTATTTTATTATGGAGTGGCATGGCTCAGGTGGTAGAGTGGTCAATTGCCCCAGGCAGTCACCATGTCCAAGTGCCCTTGAGCAAGATGCTAAACTCCCAAATGCTCTTAATGCTGCGTCATCAGTAGGTTGAACGATGAGAAAATACAAGTTGCACCAGCCACAAATTCAAAGTTTACGGAAACTTATTATGCATGAAGTTAATTTGGGGTTTCAAACTACTTTACCAGGGAACTGGTCAGTAGATTTATATACCGGTAATAATAAGTTAATACATTTATTATTGCTGACAATTTAATGATACATATTGTAAGCCTCTGTCACTGAAATAATGACTGTAAAACTCAGTTTCCAAAAAAGACATTTCGTGTGCCGTTCATTTGACTCTCATATGATAAAGGGTTGTTGGAGAAAACAATCTTCTCTCATGAACCTCTTCTCAATCACGCCAGTCCATTTGCCTTAATGATCTAATCTTAATTACACTTTTGGCATGCCGTCTCAGTGAATGACTGCGGCGCATGAGGCCGTAACTCAATTAGAGGGTTCGATGGCATTTTTACAGCGTCGTTATTTTCTTTAGAAAGCCGTTTTCTCCCCCTTTTTTTTTTTTTTTTTTAAATTGCAGAACCTTTAGACACTCAGAACAAGCCAGGATGAAATGTTACTCGTACGAGTGAAGCCAAAGCCTCACTTTGCAATAGACTGCGTGATGTCATTGCCCGCCCACTGTCTGCCTCGTGTCTCAACTTGACATTTCTAGAAGGTTTTTTTAATGCCACTGATGGAGTTTGTTTGGTCTCATGTCAGCATTTTTGTCTTTCAGTGGTGGAATACAACATAATATTACACAAATAGTGCTAGTTTCGTTTGTTCTGTGGCGCTCTGAACTCATAATACTAGTATCTCAAATCATCATTTCCCATTGAAATGAATGGAAATGCCATTAATTTGTTCCAGACTTCCCCAACCAAAAAAACCCACATTTTTTTGTAATATGTTTTCAAAAAAGCACTTTATAATTTGGTATTTTTTTTAAATCATTCACTCCCAGCCATTTTCACTGTAGCAACCCCCTTCGCTCCGGCAGTTTTACTGGATTTTGACTGATTTGGTCCCACAGAATATTGTTCTATTGCTATAAAAACATGGAACCTACCAAAACAAAGATTAGAGTCTCTTCTATCCTCAGGGGAAAAAAACCCCACTGGGGAATAGAGCTTGCAATTGTTGATCTCTTATACTCTGCTGCCACCTGCTGGCCGTTTTTTGTAATAACGACCATGACACATGCCACGTCTTCTGTGACACACGATCTTTTTGTGAAAGAGTCTCTTTCTTCCTTCTTACCCTCAGAAAGAACCCAAACCAGGTAGACACCCGGACCCTGAGGGTACTGATGGAAGTGGCTGAGCTGCACCGGAAACATCTGGGCGGGCAGCTCCTCTTCAGCCCCGAGGGTCTGCTGCACATCGTCTTAGGTGACGGGATGATCACCCTGGATGACATGGAGGAGATGGATGGACTCAGGTGAGGAAAGGTCCAAGCGTGTCAAGGCATGAATGTGATCCGGAAAACCTAAAAGATGCCTTTGTATGCAGTGATTTTACAGGGTCCATGCTCAGGGTGGACGTGGACACGGACCTTTGTTCGTCCCCGTATTCCATACCACGGGACAACCCGTACTTCAACAGTACCAACCAGCCCCCAGAAATCTTTGCGCACGGCCTACACGACCCAGGCAGGTTGGTCAAACGCAAAAAAAAAAAAAAAATTAAATACACTGACGGACGGTACACTCATTGAATCATTCTGTGCTCATTCTTTGGTGTTGTGTGTGTGGCGCAGGTGCAGCATGGATCGGCTACAGACGGAGAACGGGAGCCTCCTCATGCTCTGCACGGACGCCAGCGGCAAAAACTCCACCATGGGAAGAATATTGGAAATTCACAAAGGGAAAGATTACGGTGAGTTTTTTTTTTACTATATTCTTGCACATGACTATGCAAATGAGTATTTAAGGCAATAAGCCTTCACATTTTCATTTACAGCAAGCAATAAGCCTCCACACTTAAGATGAATAAGATCTGAGTATGCTGCTGTTTTGGTTAGCAAAATAGGTCAAATGAGCTCAGTTTAAAGGGATACTTGACTCAATGAGCCATTTTCAGCAGTAAAAAGTTAATTTTTTTTGTCCAGAATGAATTTGATAACTTCATTATTTTTCATGTACAATTAATACCTTTAAAAAGTATTTTTTCCACTTGCTGTCGACTGAAGATGACATCACCTGTGCTGAGGAAGTAGGCAACGACCAATCATGGCTCAGTTTACTAACCAAACCCAGAAAACAGGTGAGCCATGATTGGTCGTTACCTACTTCCTCAGCACAGGTGATGTCATCTTCAGTCGATAGCAAGTGGAAAAAATACTTTTTGAAGGTATTAATTGTACATGAAGTTATCAAATTCATTCTAGACGAAATATTAACTTTTCATTGCTAAAAATGGCTCAATGGCGTCAAGTATCCCTTTAATATCTGTGTGTACACCCATATAATTTCTCTTTCTACACAAAAGGCAAAAGGGAGGCGTGTATACCAGCCGTTTGTTTGATTACCTGGAAATTAATTGAGATATGGCGTCAAAGCACCATTTTAAGAAATGTGCTATTTCGAATTCCTTTATTCCATAGCATTGAACACTCTTCTTTTGTCGTCGTTTTGTAAGAACTGCTTACACCCCCCCCCCACACACACACACACACACACACTTGTGGAGCACTGATATGCCAAGAAAGTGCAAAATTGCATCCACACTTTAGATTTAGAGCTGTCATCAGCAATAACCGCAGGGGTTGACGGCTTAGCATTGTTGAAAACGCAAATCTCGGCGGGGTTCCGCTCAACATTAGAGGGGAAAAAAAGAAAAGGGAAATGGCCCACTTTTCTTCCCCAAATAAATTACGGGTGTTTGTCTTAATAACGACGACTTTGGCAACCCAAATGTATGCTTGCCCCCCCGTGAAGGATGGTCCGCGACGGGGGCCAATTATCTAAACGGGAAAGTCATTACCGTGGGGAAATCAGCGCGCCAGCCGCCATTCACATTTCCCATTGCCAAGACGACAGCGCTCCAAAAATAAGTCTTATTACATCAGCGGCAAACTTGTGAACCGGACAGGGGGACAGTGTGGTCGTCCGCCAAAGGCCGCGTGCTACGGACAAAATGCAAACCCAAATGTAATCGTTTGTGCCACGAAAACCTCCAGAAACGTATTTAATGGCCATCGCTCTATTGTTGCTGTTTGGCATAATCCTTTTCACAAACTATACTGGAATTATAATTATTAGTTCCTCAACACACTTTACCACATGTACATGCTTCACTTAGAATATAAAAACTAACATTAAGTTTGCCATTTTTCCCAATCCGATTCGATTCACTTGGTTCGATCAGATATTGATTAATTATGAAACATCAATTCTTCCTAAATAACAAGGACATGATGGAAAAAAACCTACAAAAACATTAGATATAAATTGAAAAGATTCTGACTTGTCATAAAGTGCAGTAAGTCAGGTCTTTCAAAAATATAAAAAGTACTTTTAAATTCACGTAAACAGTAAATTTGAAGAAAACAGTAAGATACAAAAAAAAAATTGGGCTTTAAAATTCTATTTTGTTGTTTAATTTATGGGAAAAAAAGACATTAAAATAATTGATTCCTGGTTTTATTAATCGATGTCACGCTCGAAAAGATAATTTGATTAAAAAAAAAACAGCCCTAATAAATGTTAACAAAATGCTTTATGGCTTTTTCTTAAACAAAAAACGAACATTTAAATACTTTATTTTTAATTTTTTTAAGGGGCTATTTTAAGTTTTGTTTTTTCACAAAGAATGATTTTATTCCTGTCATATTATAGCTTATTTGCTCAAATAAAACCCAGCTTTATTCATGTAATATTTTGAACTTTTTAAATGCATACTTTTTCCCCCCTCAAAAACTATGACTTCATAGTTGTGATATCACAACTTTTTCCGAAGGAAAAAAAAAGCTATTTTTCCCCCACCAAAAAATATGACTTCATTCTTGTAACATCAGTTTGTGTGCTTTTTAATACTGATCTTTTTGGTACACAGTGAACACGTGACTAATTGTCCTCTCCTCCATACTGTGCAGAGAACGAACCTTCCGTCTATGACCTGCAGTCCATCGGAGGAGCACCACCAGTGGGGGGTTTCATCTACAGGGGTTGCCAGTCCAGACGATTGTATGGCAGTTACGTCTTTGGCGATAAACTTGGGTAAGGACACTATCAGCAAACCATATTCCTGCAAACAGTGACCTATTATGGCCTTTTTTGCCATAATGCTAAAAAAAATTTTTGGGCGGAATATTACAATTTATTTCAAGAGAAATATGAGAAAACATCAGGACTATTTTCTAAGCTTTTTTTCGGTTCTCAGATTTACAAGTTTGGAGCACCGTTTTTACTTTTAAGACTCACGACTCTCACATGCTCTCTCGTTCTCACCCTATTCAGTCCCTTGCGTCAGTCGGTGCCAGGGTAAATACAAAGTTCCAACTACGTGTGTGTGTGGGGGGGGGGGTCAGGTATTGTGTTACTCTTGCCACAGTGACCCGGCCAGTTCAGTGTAAATGGAGATGGGACATCCTGCCTTTCGCTGTTCACACTTTTCTTTGGTTTGTAATTCATCCTCGTTTGCTGATGTCAAACGCTGACGCTCAAAGAAGGAAAAAGGAAGTAAATAATAGCGGGAAAATTCCTGCCCCTTTTCTGGATCTTTGCGATTGGGTTTGAAATGCGTGCGGTGGCTTTAATTCCGTTCCAATTTGTGGGTGCGTTTTTGTGGCTTCGTCGTGATGCAATGACGTCTCAAGTTGCACCATGTGGGTCTTGGGAAAGGAAAGGGGTCAGAGTACCATATTGCACTTGCGCTTTCTCATTCGACAAAATTATATTTTTTAAAAACTATTACCATACTTTGTCATATAGTAATCAAGGGGTGTTAAGATAAGATAAGATTCACTGATTGTCACACCCACCTAAGTGGGGCGAAATTCGTTCTCCGCATTTTGACCCATCAAGCGGTGAGCAGCAGCAGCAGCCGTGCTCGGGAATCATATGGTGATCTAACCTCCCAATGCCAACCCTTATTGCTGAGTGTCAAGCAGAGTGGCAATGGGTCCCATTTTTATAGTCTTTGGTATGACCCGGCCGGGAATTGAACCCACGACCTCCCAGTCTCAGGGCGGACACTGTACTACTAGGCCACTGAGCTGGTGTTTATTTACCATATTACAGAAAATACAGAGCATGTACAAGGGCTAAGGCAATTAACTCAATTTCCACAAATAAAAACCTGCCTTCAATTGATGACTACCTTATTATAATATTATAATGATCTCAATTCAAAGATGCAAATGTGATCACATAAAAATGTAACTTGTTTGAATTCAGCCGCTAACCAAAACAGCAGCACCAACTGAAAACCGTAACGTAGCGTTCCAGTAGACAGACATGTGTAATCGCTAAAATGAAACCTGGTCCATTTACGTTCCGATATTTACGAAATTCACGATATTTTCATTGGAATCTATCTGTAAGCTATTTCCTGAAAAACTCATTCATGACATTCCGCAACCGACCAATGACTGGCAAGAAATGACTTGTTTGTTCCATCTTGTCTACCTCAGCAATCTGCGGATTCTCCAGAAGTCATCGATAACGCCGTCGGCAGCAAGCGAGCAGTGGCAAGAGAAGCCGCTCTGTCTGGGCTCTGCCGGCTCTTGCGGCTCCATGCTGGTCGGCCACATCCTCGGGTTCGGAGAAGACGAACTGGGTGAGTGTGGCGTACTATTCTTAATAGTTAATTGCCAATCACCACTTCAGATTGTACCGTAATTAATCTTGGTTTGAGTTGAGTATTTGCAGTGTAGTGACAAGCGGTATAGAAAATAGATGGATGTTAATCTATGTTTCTAAATTACCGTAATTCTGGCAGCAAGATTGGAGGATGTCAAATAAACATTAGGGGTGTCAGGCAATTAAATTTTTTATCGTAATTAATCGCATGACTTAACTCACGATTAACCGCACATTCTTTATCCATTCTAAATGTACAATACATTTTCATATTCTTGTTAAAATAAAAGTGGAAAAAATGTTAAATAGGAATATGGCTGCATCTTTTAGTCATTGATATAATAATTTGATAATAAATCATCAAATTTTGTTAAAATTAAAAAGATGTACTGTACTGTACTGTAAAATCGAGTCTGATATTGATTTGTGTTGAGGTCATTTTTCTGCCACTAGATGGCATAATTGCATTTGTAAGACATTCTGTTCATATTAAGAGCTATCTAATCATTAACATGAAATAACTTGTGAAGTTCTGCACATTTTTAAAATTGTAAAATACAACTTGACACCAGTCTCCACATATATATGCATTATTATTAAATTTATTACTGCTAAATTTTGACGTGGACGTGTCTGCTGCATTGCGACTGGAATTCTTCCAGTACAAGCTTTCCATTTAAGGGGCGGCCATTAATCGCGCGATTAAAAAAAAATTGTGGCGTTAAAGGAACTTTAAATTAACTCAAAATTAGCGCACTTATTTGACACCCTTAATAAACGTAAAGTAATTTTTAAAGTGACTTTTAGTTTTCAGTGTTACCATTTTATTGAAAATGATAAAGCTACTTTTACATTGCGCTGGTAGGTGCTGCTGTTTTGGTAAGCAACAGCGTGCAGTTAACTTTGGAATTTTCGTGTGTGAGCAATTGGAGATCAGCAAAGTGACTATTTGGGGGGGCGTTTATTTTGTCAGCGGATGATGAGACGGCCACCATTTGAGGAAATACGTTTTTGACTTTCAGTCAGCAGGATATTAAATGCATATTTCCTGCTGGATTGAATGTCATCTCCATTAAACGTCACACATATAATCCAAAGCCCTCCCATTTTGCATACTGGGCCACCTACGGCGCAATGTTTTGCACGGGTGTAGTGTGTTGCCGTCAATTTTGGAGGGCTCGGGTGAAGTGAGGTGAGCGGCCTAATGTGATACAGAACTTTATACCAGCTGCAGCCCACCAGCCACTCGCAGGATTATGAACTGTCACATGCAGTGTTTCTGATTAAGTCAAACACTCACTCAACAACAGCCATCATAAATGTTTGATCACCGCTCTCGCGCCAGCTGTCACACTTGCTGTTTTTAAGGAGGTATTTCGATTCCACCCCCCCCCCCCCCCCCGTTCGCGGGCGTGCATCCCAAAAGGCGCGGGACCCCGCAGACACATGTTTACACTTTGTCCCCTTATGGAATTTTGCTGTTCTTCATTAAATGATCCCCACATGCTTGCCGGTCGTGAGTGTTCAATGCAGCCGTGAAAGTTTTTTCCATTTTGTTTCAGGTGAAGGCTACATACTGGCGAGCAGTAAAAGTATGGTGCAGTCGCACAGTGGGAAACTCTACAAGTTGGTGGACCCCAAAAGGTAAGGTACACTTTCAACTTTTTGCACTCACTCGTCAGTGGCGGGAGGCAAATGTTCTGTTCACAATAATGACTTTCATAAGACATCTCCAAACCAAAATGTTCGTAAACACAAAGAGGAAAATCATTTGGGTTTAAAATAGGGGTGTCAAAATTAGTGCATTCATTTTGAATTAATTTAAAGCCAGTAATTTTATTAACACGTGATTTTACTTGGAAAGCCTGCGCTGGGGGAATTCCAGTCGCAACACAGCAGATACGTCCACGTCAAAAATATATTTAATAATAATGCATATATTTGCGGAGACTGGGGTCAAGTTGCATTTTAAAATTTAAATAATGTGCAGATTTTCACAAGTTATTTCATTTTAAAGATGAGATGGTTCTTAATTCAAAACTAACTTTATGCTAGGTCAAAGTTTCCCCTTCCTTCCCCTCCTTTTTTAAACAATGCACCCATTTTAACTCATTTGCTTCCAAAAATGTATAAAAACGTTATATTTAAAATATTGCCATGTTACCAAAAACGTATTAATACGTTTATATATTTTTTTTTTTTTAATGCAAGAGGATGCTTAAAACAATGGTAGTTATTACAAAAAATGGCCAGCATGTGGCAACAGAGTATAAGAGATCAACCAGGGCCATGTTGCAGAAAAACTCTTTTCCCCAGTGTTTCAAACAGATTTGTGAGTAATTATGAAACTTAGCTGTATTCTAATGCTAATTGCTGCAGATCGGAAACAGATACTTTTTTTTCCTGAGGAAAGAAGAGAGACTAATCTTTCTTTTGGTAGGTTCCATGTTTTTATAGCAATAAAACACAATACTCTGCGGCCCTTGTTATATCAGTCAAAATACAGTAAAACAGCCCGCAGCGAAGGGGGTTGCTTCAGTGAAAATGGCTGGGAGTGAATGAGTTAACATTACAACTTTGATAGTGCATTGGCAACTGAAGTGCTCACATCATAATTTGAATTTTGACTAGCAACACGGAGCAAAAAAATGAACAATTGGGCACTTGTAAGTCAAGGCAACATAGTATATATCCTGAACAGCAGAGGTTGCAAATCCAGGTCCAGAAAGTTAAAACCCTGCCACAGTTTGACTTTAGCCATTGATGCTAGCTAGCTAGTTAGGGTGCTAGCTAGCTCCCTAGCAGGTAAATGAGCAGCATGGGAGCTAGCTACGGCACTAGCTAGCTAGCTAGCTAGCACCTGGGGCTAAAGCCAAACTGTGCCAGGGTTTTTACTTTCTGGACCTAGATTTGCCACTTCTGCTGAACAGAGATGGTGTGCCCCTTCTGCCGCCTTAAAAAACTAAACATTCAATGGCTGTTAAATCATGCACACGTGGGAAAAAACAGAATGTAAATGTGTCATTTTAATACCAGATCACTGTGCTGCTTTTAAATCTCGCGCAGCCCCCAGGGTGCACGTACCACAGATAGGGAATTTGATCATTCTGGTGCAAACGTACGGTGTCTGCTATCACATTTTTTTTTTTTAATTTAGCCCACTGGTGTGTGCAGTAGGTTGCGGCCTTAAATATCTTCTGAGAAGCAGAATTAGACGCAGAGGAGCCATAGTGGAAGTGTACCCAATAAAATGGCCGGTGTCGCACAGCCCTGCGCTGATGCAACCCACGAGGCCGTCGTTAATCACCCGTCTTTCAAACCCTCGCCAATGCCAAGGGGTTGTCACATGATGGCCCACCCTGGCCCGGCCCGAGCCAGCGCGGAACGGTAACCAGAGAGCCAGCGTTGCATTTCACTACGTTAGTGTCAGGTATTGCTAACAGCGGAGCTGGACGGACACACGCGGTAACTGGCAACGTAACCGCACGCCGGTTATTTTCAGAGCACTTGAACGGCAGGTTTTATTTTGCTGAGAGTAAGGGAAAAACACCGGGGCACCTGTTTCGTCCCGCCCGGAGACTTTGACACGTCATTTGTTTCAGCACACGCGCTAACGCTGTGTTTCTTTAACCTTTTAAACCAAATACACACTCTCCAACTGCCACTTGATTGACCAACATTAAAATACAGGGTAGCATAAAAGGCCTGACTGTTCATCGAAAATGTAGCAGAAGTTTTATATACTGTATTAATAATATTATTATTTATCGCTATCAGTAGCTCCTTGTATGCTGTCAGTGATAATTGGCATTTTCCCCTTATATACTGCCTGTAAAAACTGGCATTTTCTCACTTTTTTCCCCCCTTCCACTATTTGCGGGGAATATGGAACGTGCTCTGCCACAAATTATAAGAATCTGTGAATAATTGACACCCTCCTTAATAGGGGCTCGTAGTAGGTATAAATGCCAAAACATGGCGGCAAAGCCCTTAAAATGGAAAGGATCGTAAAACACCAACACCATCCATCTAGCATGTACAAAGTCATGAACCCGTGTTTCATAAACAACTGTATTCAACAAACAAAACACCGTCACATACGGCTCGTCAATAATATTAGCACGCCTACTAGCCTAAATAACATGCTAGCGCAATCCGACATGACACACACGGGCAAATATGCTACATCGGGAGAGAAGCACAAACATACTTTTAGTTTCCCGTTTGACATGCAGAGGATGCATTCATGGACCGCTAACAAATCTGAAATGCAAATGACTATGAGTGTCAAAATTTGTGAGTTAATTTATAGTTCCTTTAACGCCACTCATCTTTTTAACGCGCGATTAATGACCGCCCCCTTAAATGGAAAGCCTGCACTTGCAATGCAGCAGACACGTCCACATCAAAATTTAGCAGTAATAAATTTAATAATTACGCATATATTTGTGAAGACTGGGGTCAAGTTGTATTTTACAATTTTAAAAATGTGCAACATTTCACAAGTTACTTAGATAGCTCTTAATATGAACAGAATGTCTTACAAATGCAATTATGCCATCTAGTGGCAGAAAAATAACCTCAACACAAATCAATATCATACTCGTTTTTACAGTACAGTACATCTTTAATTTTAACTCAATTTTATGAATAATTATGAAATTACTGTAGATGCATCCATATTTCTATTAGTTTAACTCTTTTTTTTTTCACTTTTATGTTAACTCTTTGACTGCCAGACGTTTTCAGAAAAGGGATGCCGTGGGTGCCAGCCGATTTAAGCATTTTGACTGATCTTTCAAGGTCCACAGAAAATGATGTGTTTGGACTATGGAAACACACATCCTACCAAATGATAGATGAAGATTGGACTCTCATCTTTCATCAGAAAAAAAAGTTTGTTTCTACCTCATTCCGTTTTTCAGTAATCAACAATAGAAAATGGTTAGTTTCACCTCTGTTTTGGGAAAAAAACGTCTTTTAACGTCTTTGGCACCCCTCCATAGGATTTTACTAAACGTTATTTAACGTTTTTGGCAGTCAAAGAGTTGTTGTCAAAAGTATGAAAACATTTTCTTCTTTTTTTTTTTCTTTTTTCTTTCTTCTGCGTGTGTGTGTGCGTGTGCGTGTGCGTGTGTGTGTGCGTGCGTGTGAGTGTGTATTCATTAAGTGACCTAAAACCTATTAAATAAATCCCATACCGTTCACCTAAACCGAACACTTCCAGCCAGAGTCGTGAGGCCCGTCAGGAGACCCAAAGAAGCACCAAAGATCTAAAGATCTAAAATTTTCAATTAATTGTGAGTTAACTATTGAAGTCATGCGTTTAATTACGATTAAAATATTTAATCGCCTGACACCCCTACAAATGACAAAACACTAGGAATTACCCCCCCCCCCCCCCCCAAAAAAAAAAGAACAGCATCACCTACATTACACCAAATGCTGCCAAAATAATAGTCTCGCTTTGGCCTAAACAAAAAAAAAAAGAAAAAAAAGAAGCAAATACATGAGAATTTAGTGAGTAACGGGATGACGCAACTCTATGCTAATTTACAAATGCTGAACTCCAAACATGCGGGGGTTCACTGTACAGTATAATTGGCACTGACATGGGAGTGTGAAGTGGACCGCGTCAATTTTCTGCTTTCTAAAATAGCATCACGAGCCCCCTTTTACACTGCCCGTAAAAGCCGGCATTACATTACAGGTATTTCTTATAGTAGCGGATCATGTTTGACTCTGGAGACTCCACTGTATGCAGTGCACGCATGTTTTTTTTTGTTTTTGTTTTTTTTCTGTCAGTAAAATGGGTTGGCGTTCCGTTTACGAGGAACAGCCAAAAGAAAGGCTCGGCAATGAAATATCTCCTGTTAAATGAATAGAGACAGATTAAGTAGAAAAAGAGGACTGGGAATCACACTTGAAATATGTTATGCAGCTGATCAGTGGCGGGTGACGACAGTGCCACCCAGGCATCGCCGCAATTAATTACACCGCAGATGTTTCAAAAAGGGGCCCCGATGACTTGCTCCGTATTTATGTTTTCTGGCCCGAGCGCTGGATGCGTCCCCCCCCCCCCCTCCTCCCCCGTCAGAACAATTCTTTCCACCGTGGACTGGACTTGTTTAGTCTAAGTGTTGCAGGAGTCCCGCCGGTACTTGCTTATTAGGACAGAATAAAATGATAGAAAAATAAGATTATAATACATTTGTTGTCATAAAATAGTTTTTTTGCTGGTAGTATGACTTTATGTGACTTTTCTTCAGCAATATGACGCATAATATAATTACCGCTATGTAATTCTTAATAATTCTTTCCTTAATATTTGTCACCTCATTTTTCTTGTAAAGGTGCAACTTAATTTTTTTTAAGCATATGACTTTATTCTCATAAATGTTTTATTTTAATTTAGCAAGTTTATTCTCATTTTACTACTTTTTTTTCCCATCTTTTATTCCCGCAAAATTCTGACTTTTTTCCCACAGCATAAAAACGTTATTCTCCTCAAAGTATGATTTGTTTTGTTATTTTGTAGAATTATGGCTTTATTCTTGTTAAATTAATAGTTAATTAAAACATTACAACTTTGTTATTGTTATACAATTACTTTTTTTCAGGTAATATTATGAGATCATTCTCATAGTCAAACTTGATTACATTCCAACTTTATTGTCAGAAAATTTTATAACTTTAGTCTCATGAAAGTACGATGTTTTTGTTGTAAAATTCTGGCTACTTCTTCTAGCAATAGTGCAACTTTACTGTCAGAAAATTCAATTTTTCCCCCACGTAACATTACAGCTCTATTCTTGTAATATCCATTTTTTACCATAGCATTTTAATTTTATTCTCACTAAATTCAATTTTTTCTCAAAATATTTGATTATCATAAATTGCAACTATATTTTTGTCCGCACAATACTATGACTCTTTTATACTATTTTTTGTATTACTTTTTTTAAAGTCACTTTTTTTAGTAACATTATGACTTAATTGTTGCAAAATTCAGTTTTCTTGCGACTATATTTTCCTAATTTTTTTTTACTTCTTTTCCCTTAATATTATCTATTGTCATAAGATTATAACTTTTTTCCTCATAACTAATTAGCCCAAAATTCTGTTTGTTTTTTTCAAGTAGTATGACTTAGTTCTCATAAAATGTTGGATTTTTTTCTTAAATGTTATTGCCAGTTTTTTTCTGGTAAAATAATGACTCTCTCATGAATAAATAAAAATGATGACGCTTCCTCGTGACACGGATTTTATTGTTACAAAATTGTATTTTTTGTTGTTGTTGTTGCAATTCAACTTTTTTCAAGTAATGGTACAAAATACAAAATGATGTAATTATGTTCTGGTAAAATGACGACTTACTGCCATGAAAGTATGACTGCTCTGTTGTGTCATCGCAACTTAATTCTCTCTCCGTGGCAAAGCGATGTGTTTGGGAACACGGAAAAGCTGTTAGGTATTGCACTAAAGGCCCTACAGGGAAACATTAGCCATAAAATCCCTCAGTGGTGTTTGTGTAAACATGTCTTGGCCAGATGACTTCATTTGGAGGTATTTGTTTGTCAGTGGAAGTGCTCCTTCCATAATAAATGGGCCACCATGCATTGAAAAGTGCTGAATGGGGGCTTGTAAAACTAAAACAGACAAACAGCAATGCTTGTGGTGGTTTTGCGGTGTGATTGAAGTCATCCAACGCTGCTAATTTTGCTCATTCTGACTAATGCGCGGATGTCAAAATTTGATCGGTAAAATCGGACATAAAAAAGTTGAATCCTGACAATTTATGATTTTTTTTTTTTATTGCTTTATTCTTTTCCTACAATGACTTTATCGTTGTACAATGATTTTGTGGGTGTTGATAATACTAAAAATTTTATTTTTATTTTTAACATTTCATATTTATTCTGGTAATATAATGCCTTTTTTGTCATAAATTTCTCATATTAGACCTCTTATTCTCATTAAATTAATTATTACTACTACTGTATTTTTCCTCTGAATCTCACAGCTTTTCCTTCTAAAAGTATGACTTTTTGGTCACAACATTGCAACTTTTTTTTTTCTTGAAAGCCGTGATTTTTATCATCTTAATCTGCTAAAAAGCCTGTCCAGGAAATCCTAAATCCCAGTGTGGTCTTTTTTGCCGACCATTGTTAAGAGGTGGCCGCCTGCCTTTTGTATCTTCACTCCTTATTTTACTTGTGCAAGAATATTTACTGTGTATTGTAGCGGACGCTATTCAGGACCACAAACGGAGATGGTGCAAGATTTAAGAGGGACAGGAAAATAAAGGACTTAAAGCACCACCATGCTGGGAGTTAGCATATCACACGCTCTCACAGGCCCACAGATGTGCATGTTCGCATGTACCCGCCACCCACACGGTTTATATCTGTACACAGCAAACACACACGCACTCAGATAAATACATACGTATAAACAAGAAGCCGGAGACATTCGCCGATATGTGACTGGTGTGACAGGAAAATTCTTTCTATATACTTGACATGCTCACTTCTTTAACACCAACTCTTACGACAAGAATATATTTATACGGTGAACGTCGTGGATACGTTCCAGACCTACTTACAATATAGGTGAAAAATATATATAATACAAGTGTGCATTTTCTTAATTTTACTCATCTGATTTCACTACCTTCTAGGCCTACATTAAAAAAAGTGACATATTATAAATAATTTCATACTAGTATTTGTGTTACTCTGCATAGTTTTTGGTTCCATTTTAAAATACACTAAAGATTTACAGCAAAAAAAATTCTAAAGCCAGAATAACACTACAGTATTGACGGGCTGACGGAAATTAGAATATATATTTACGATATTATAAATCATTTAGATAAGCTCTGTGCAATATTTGTATCATATTAACTCTTTCACTGCCATTGACGGTTATAAACGTCAAATATTCATTTTAACTATTTCTATTAGTTTAACATTTTTTCCCCCCATTTTTGTTAACAAGAGTATGAAAAACTAGAATTTTATTATTGTACATTTAGAACAGATATAAAATTTGTGATTAATCGTGAGTTAACTCGTGAAGTCATGCAATTAATTACGATTTTTAAAAAAATATCGCCTGACGCTCCTAATTTCCTAATCCTAATTTAAAAATGTAATTGTAATTAATCGCATGACTTCATTAGTTAACTCACGATTAATCATACATTTTATATCTGTTCTAAATGTACAACAAAAATCCTAGGTTTTCATACTCTTATTAACCAAAAAGTTAAACTAATAGAAATAGTTCAAATGAATTTTTGACGTCAATAGCCGTCAATGGCAGTGAATGAGTTAAAAAATAACAAATTCCCATCTGTGTTCTGGTTATCCTGGAATTCACTGCAGTAGCTGCGACTGACAAAACAGTCAATTTCTCGCACCATTTAAAAAGGGGAGCTACAAAAGGCAGCCACCCTAACAATGGTTGGCAAAAGAGACCACACGCGGACACGTGACGAAACTATTGTTGGGCTGCGCCTCGTGTCTATCATTCACGTCCAACCAGCTCAAAACATCCGCACTCACACCGACAAATCAGCAACACCGCCACTTAATGCACGTCATATTTCTACCAGCATTTTAAAGTTTATGACTTGATACTCCGTGTCACAGCGTAAGCGTCTCACGTGCGAGCGCTGTGTGGCTCCCGAGTCCCGTCCCTCCCAAAGTCGCAACATTCCCACAGTGGCTGTTGACCCAGCTGCCTTTGTCAAGTGGCGCTTACCAGCAGGTGCTGTTTTCACAGCCACCCTGGCAGTCGTACGCGCTGTTTAGTTGCGCCGCTGACCCCTTGCCTGCTGTTAACAGTGTTCGCCAGGGAAAAGGCCCCACCCCCACCCCTCGTTCACTCCCTTAAAAAAAAAAAAAAAAGCCTGCCATGACTAAAGGCTGACAGGGATGGAGTCTGGAGTTGGATGCTGATGGGAGCATGGGAACCCGCCCCCTCCTTTGCCACGATTACCATGCACGTCGATAAAGGCGGGTGTGCTATATCTCACTTTGCCCTGTCATTCATCGCTCAGTACCTCCGTAGCCACATGAACATCTAAAAGGCAACTGACTCAATTCCTCTGCTGATTTTCAAACCTTTTAGTCAAATTCAATTTAATACTGGTGCCTGTATTTATTTATTTATTTTTTTTTACTGCATCGGGATCTGTCCAGTAAGGATATGAAGCTCATAATTATCACAATATAAGTATGGCGATATTCAAAAAGGTCACGATATTAAAAAAAAAAAAGCTCATGCTAAAAAATAAAATTAAAATTTTTTTTTACATTCTTTTGTACATAACAGCAATTCACGTAAACATCATACAATCTCTAATAACGCTTAATATTGAGGCACGAACACATCGCGTTCCACCACTTCATCTGACCATGAGCGTGGATTTTACACACAGAAGGGCCAAAACATGCCGTATGAAAATTAAACTGCGCTTAAAAATCAAGCAAGCCACCAGAGGGTGCTAGAACTGCAAACATGGAAATCAACAAAATTTTTAACAAATGTGTTGCTTTTAATATCCGTGACATGACGAGGACGATGTTGTGACCGTTTTAATATCGCGATATTGCCGTTATCGTTACATCCCTACTAAATTCCTCTGCTGATTTTCAAGCCTTTTAGTCAAATTTTATTTAATATTGGTGCCTGTTGTTTTTTTGTTTTTTTTACTGCATCGGGATCTGTCCAGTAAGGACATGAAGCTCACGATACGATAATTATCACAATATTAGTATGGCGATATTCAAAAAGGTCACGATATTGTAAAAAAAAAAAAAAAGAGCTCATGTTAAAAAAAAAATAATAATAAGCACAATATTGTACGTAAACATCATACAATCTCTCATAACGCTTAATATTGAGGCACTTACTTGCTAATGCACGAACACATCGAGTTCCACCACTTCATCTGACCATGAGCGTGGATTTTACACACAGAAGGGCCAAAACATGCCATATGAAAATTAAACTGCGCTTAAAAAGCAAGCAAGCCACCAGAGGGTGCTAGAACTGCAAACGTGGAAATCAACGACATTTTTAACAAATGTGTTGCTTTTAATATCCGTGACATGACAAGGACGATGTTGTGACCGTTTTAATATCGCGATATCACGATATTGCCGTTATCGTTACATCCCTACTAAATTCCTCTGCTGATTTTCAACCGTTTTAGGCAAATTAACTTTCGTCTTGTGCAGCGGTGCTTTGCGAATGGACTGAAAAAAATCCCCAAACACCCACTAACTATGGTCAGCAGATGGCAGCATTGTATCTCTTTTCAATGGGCTCCCCCGCATATCAAATGACATGAAAACATGGCGGAGCATAGGAACTAGGAACGTTTTCAAGGATGACATGAATGATAAAAGTGTTTGTCACATTAAATCTAATTTACAGAGCGTCACTAAAGCAAAAATATTTGTGTCAAAGTCACTGTTGTGCAGAAAATGTATCTTTTCACAAAAAGCTTGTTTTCTCTTTTTTTCCATTTTCACTTTCAAATGATTAATACTAAAGAATGGATTGAGGTAGAAGAAACAAAGAATGGATATTCAATCCCTCATATGATATCCACCATGTTTATGCTCGTTTTTGTTTGTTGTTTTGTTTATTTTTTTGGATAACGTTTGGCAGTAAAAGAGAGAACTAAATGCTGGCACCTCTTTTTTCTTTTTTTTTTTTTTTTTTAATCTGCATCAGGATCTGTCCAGTAGTCGGTCGTAAATCCTACCTCCAGGTTTCCTTCCGACGGCCGAGCGACCATTTGCTGCCTGGTCGTGATTGATGACGCCGGTTCTGGTGGACATTTCTCAAACGCACTGACATCGGTGCCCGGATACCCGCGTCGGGAGTCCAGTTACCGTTCCTGGTCACTCGCATTGTGTTGGGCTTTTCGTTCATGTTTTTTATGTCGCAGCGTGTGTGTTTGTGTGCCGGGGACATTTGAACTTGATTATGCACGTCGACGTATTAGTTCCAGATTTGGAGCGCGTGATATGGAATGATTATTTTACAGCCCATTCAGCCAATGTGCGTGTCTGGGTGTTTGTCTTAATACGAAACGATCACAGCATGTCGTCGTCCCCCCCCCCCCACACACACTCTGCACTCCCCTTTTTTTTTTTTTTAAGTGCTTGCTGTGATGTTGAGTATGTAGTGGGTCTGTTTTTTATCTGGAGCTCTACTTTTATTCCTCAATTAGGATTTCATAATGCAGGAAACAAGTGACAATTTTTTCAAAAGTGCGCCAGTACCTCAGCAAAACTTAACCGGGAGACCAATCCAAGACGGTGACGGTTCTGTTTTGCTTCATAAACTGATGACTAAGGACTTTTGGGTTCACAACGCGGCATGTTCCCGACGGCAGCGCTCCAAGCAAATGTGTTGAATTACAACATAAGTCGGGGGCCAACAAACAAGTTTTGTTTTTGCCCAGTTCCTGGCTTATTGGGGGTCGTATTTTCTTTCTCCTAAAAATTCAGGACGCGTTTGCACGAAAGCTTTTCGGGACAAACATAACCTGTTTTGAGGTAAGGAGGGAGACCATCCATTGCTCCATCGGTCAAACATCATCAGTTTGACTTCCCTACTTTTGGCACGGATCATTATCTGGTGGAAAAATACGATTTTTTACGTTGGATTGGGCCTCATTTGGGGAAATTCCCTGGTTCTGTACCAACGTCCCTCTTCGCCAGCAATTTTAGAGGAAATATTGCCCCGGCTCACGCATGTTTCTTCAGGTCAGGAACAAGAGAAAAATAATTGTTGATATGGATAAATGAAACGACGTGCTAGGTAGGGGCGGTGTGTCTCCCAACGCAGAGGTTGCGGGTTTGATCCCATGCCATTGCGACCTGGAAAACGCTATACAAATAAAGTTTTTTTTTTGCCATCTAGCATCACATTACACAATAGCTATCGATATCTTTATTTGAAAACGTGAAGATGTTGCTCAATTTGCTAGCAAACACTGTTATTCATTATGAATTGGGTTTTCACGTATTTCTATATTCGTACCGTATTTAACATAACTTTGTTCTGGGGTTGGAACAGATTCTTTTTTTTTGTTTGTTTCAATGGATACGTTTGGTTCTCCAATTTTTTATTTTTTATTTAACCAAGTAAAAATGTTTGAGAACTAATTCTCATTTACAAACATGACCTGGACAAGAGGGGTCTCTAAACCAGTTAGGTTTGTGCTCTGTAAAAACCGTGTCATTTTCTCAAAATGGCTCCAGTATTTCAAACCCAAATGTACAACTTCCTATCCATTTTTGGAGAGTCCACCGAGTCCCTCCCACACGCGCAGTGACTTTTCTTCCCGCCTCCTTCCAACTGTTCCAGGCCCCTCATCCCCAAGGAGTGCCAGCGTCAGGTGGAGCCTCCCGAGCTGCTGATGACAGCTTGTTCCAGACACTGCAAGAACGGACACTGCACGCCCACCGGCAAATGCTGCTGCAGCCCTGGCTGGGAGGGGCCCTTGTGCCGCATCGGTGAGCCTCGTTTTCTTCACATTTCTTCCAGTTTGCCGGCGACTGCCGTCACTGGCGACAAACGCATATCGCTGGCCATCAATCTATTATTTTCAGTCTGGGAACTCGGTCCGCCCCTTGTATCATGCCGAATGTATGCTAATGCTCCATGTAAAGCTCAGGTGGGAACTTCCACTGGTTCTTAACTCATTCACTGCCAGCCCAGTAAAAATCGAAAAAGTATACCCGGACTTTGCGGAGCCGGAGGCAGCGTCCTCCGGCATGACATTGGGCAAACTGACGGCCCTCTATCTCCAAAACGCAAGTTCATGGAGCGACGGGCCATACACCGTTGGAAAGGTCTCCTCTAGTCCAATCCGGGGGTGCACATATGTCCCCGGTAAGACTTAGGGTTCCGGAGATACGGCCCCGGGAAATACCAAAATTTTACCCGGGATTGATGTTTCGGGTAGCGATGGAGCCTCCCCCGGGTACGAGGCAGTCCGGTACGGCCCCCTGGAGGTATCCCCCGGGTCCTCTGGGAGGACCTCCAGGAATCGTGAAAATGGTAACTCATTCACTGCCAGCCCAGTAAAAATCGATCTTTTGACGTCTACACCCGTCAATGGCAGCGAATGATGTTATACTAACAGTAAGGACCAGAAGACTGCATGTTCTCAGTTGAACTATTTACTGGACGCGAGCTGTGACGCACTCTTCTCGTAGTATGCGGAAGAGGGTCTAATCTATTCCAAATAGTCTCTACTCTTATAGTGTCTAGGTCGCCCGCCCCCACACCGGGGACGGCTCAGCCGAGCCCGTGTGGGAATGTGGGACCCGATGGCCTTAACTCTTTGACTGCCAAAAACGTTAAATAACGTTTAGTAAAATCCTATGGAGGAGTGCCAAAGACGTTAAAAGACGTTTGTTTCAAAACAGAGGTGAAACTAACCATTTTCTATTGTTAATTACTGAAAAACGGAATAAGGTAGAAACAAACGTTTTTTTTCTGATGAACGATGAGAGTCCAATCTTTCATTTGGTAGTATGTGTGTTTCCATAGTCCAAACACATAATTTTCTGTGGACCTTGAAAGACCAGTCAAAATGCTTAAATCGACTGGCACCCACGGCATCCCTTTTCTGAAAACGTCTGGCAGTCAAAGAGTTAACTGGTTTCTACTGGTTTCTACTGGCGCCAAGCAGCCTAGCTCAAGTCACCTATCTAATCACAAAGAGCCCTAATCTAACATACACTCGGTGGCGTTCATTTAACCCAACGTAACGACTTCCTGTTTGTTCCCCGATCCAGCCAAGTGCGAGCCAGGCTGCCGCAACGGAGGCGTGTGCATGGAGCCCAACAAGTGCCTGTGCAAGAGCGGCTACTCGGGCGACCAGTGCGAGCAGAGCGAGCGGGGCATGCCCAACGACCAGGAGAAGGACGGCCTCCTGGACCACATCATCGACATGACCTCGTACCTCCTGGACCTCACCAGCTACATCGTATAAAGAGACTGCGAGGGGGCCCGTCCTCGTCAGCACCTTCACCCCCACCCTACACGAATCTACCTAACGCCGCCGGCCAACGAGGTATCCCTTTTTTTTTTTTTTTTTTTTTTTTGGGGCCACGCTTATACTCATGGGGGGGGGGGGGTGTCCATCACAGCTGCCTTTCACCGGACGTTATGGTTCCTCACTGGACAATAAGCTACTTGCTCCCCCGAGCATCAGGCCTGGCATCCAAGTCACGGAAAAACGCCCCGCCAAAACTTTTCTGCTCTTCTACGGGACAAACGTAAAAAAAACAGCGCAACGGAGCCGCTGTTTATTTTTGCCGTGATGTCGTCATGCTGACTTTTGTTCACAAGACTGCATCCACAACTGTTGGACATTTTCATCACAGGATGAAGAAAGACGCTGGATTGCTACCAACCCCCTCCCCCCTCCCCCCTCACTCTCCCTGCTCTGCATTCATTACAAAATTTTTCAATAACATACACTTTTGCACAGTTCCAGTCCAACAAACTTCCAAACGCTAGCCTCTTTCACACGGAGACCCCGCAAAAGGGGCAGCGACAGAGCGGGATACTTCACGCAAATAATGAGATGATATCGGTGCCTGGTGTGAAGTTCCAAAACAAAAAAACTCACGTGGCTTGCAACAATGACATTTGCTTTCAACACAAGGCAGTATATCTGACTGTCGGATATTAAAATGTGTACCCCGGAGTTGCGGAGGGAAAAAATATAGTAACATGCCGTCTTTTCCCAGGCGGTGTAAAAGGGGCGAGTGGACGTCCAAACCACAAAGGGAAGAAAAAGAAGAGGTAGCGAATGGCAATGTATATTCTCCTATAGAGCTTACCCACTAGTACTTAGCAGTGCAAAAAAAAAAAAGTGAATAAAAAGAAACAAAAACAAAAAAAGCATAGCATTATTATTGTTATGATAGAGGGGTTTTTATTTTTCTAAGTGTAATAATATATGGGAGAGATTGGTGTTTATAAAAATACATTTCACACAAAGTTTTGTGTCCATTTGGTTTACTTGCTTTTTAAACGCCCTTCCCTCAATAACCTGCTACACGAAGCTCCAATACAGATCCACAATGTTAGCGTTTGTTTTTTGGTCAAACTCTGTCACGATGTTTGTTTGTTTGTTTGTTTGTTTTTCGGGTAATTTGTTCACCTGGTTGGTGTGTTTGCTGACATCGGAAGTCTACCTGGTCGGAAACGAGTCCACAATGGAATTTTTATGCTGTAAAATGAAGAAGAAAAAAAAAGTCTATTTTTTTTTGTTTGTTTTTTGTTAGCACTTAATGTGAACGTTGTTGCATTGTAGCTGCTGAGACGGCATGGTGTGAATAGAATAACCATTTTCATTATTTAAGTAGTAGTTACACAAAATGAGATAATTATTTAAGTATGTCATTGTACTGTATGTGTGCATTTTTTTCTTTCTTTTTTTTTTTTTAAATTTGTTTTGTATTATTCATGTATTGTAAATACAACTTAGGGTTGATAACTCTCTTCAGAAATATCAATATGTCTATTAAAATTTATAGCATGTCTCAATTGTTGGTTTTCAGCGTTTACTTCCAACAGGTCAGATGCAAGAAACGCTGCTGATTTTGAAAAAAAATATCAAATGGCAGAAATAACCGTATTGTATTTTCCTACAAGGGTATTTTTTTACTCAACTGCAGAGATTACCGGCTTTCCATACGGCGTATTAGGTGTTCATTAGATGAGGCTTTTTTTTTAAATATTAAATTTATATATATATATATATATATATATATATATATATATATATATATATATACAGTATATATATATAGTTTTTGTAAAATTGTAATATTATTTTTTTAAACACCTTCATTTTACAACAAATAAATCATAACACCGGTACCTAAATAAACGTATTGAATCTCACACATCGTTTGTGTTCAATGTTTTCCCACACACAAATTGTAATAATTTAATTAAAACAATTGCATTATGTAAGAAAACATGAACCATGTATTTTTTTTTTAGATTTAACCACCACAAATAAATGTTTACATTTCAATCTCAAAATGTACGAATATGTAAAATATACATTTATACTACATTTAATACTACATTATCTTTTAAAAATTTAAACTGTTATAAAATAAATAAATAATAAATATATCCGTTTATTTGAGGTGTTTTGAGGCCACTTTGAGTGAATATGCTGGCTAAAACAGTTATGTTAAGGTCCCTATTTAAAAAATGACCAGACACACAAGAAAGGAGGCATTTATTTTAAGTGTGGTGTTAATTTTTTGCACAAACCATTGTACACCACCTTTTGAGGCCACCTAACTGTTATCTTTGGTACCTATTTATATATTGTTAAAAAAAATTGCCAGAGATGCAAGAAAGGGGTTGTTTATTTGAGGTGTGGTGTTAATTGTTTCACATGGACTACTCGATGCGGCCTTTTGCCGTCACTATTTAAGTGAATAAAGCGGGTCACATGGTTATGTTTAGGTACTTGTATATTTAAAAAATGGCCTGAGATGCAAGAAAGGAGGTGTTTATTTGAGGTGTGGTTTTTAATTTTTCAAATGGACCACTCTACGCTGCATTTTGAGTGAACATGGTCGCTCAAACAGTTATGTTAGGTCCCTATTCATATATTTTTTACAAAATAGCAAAAAGAGCAAGGATGCTGATAAACACGGGGAAATGTGGGTGATCCTTTTCCACTGAACTTTTTTTTTTTCTTCTTCAGAAATACAGACAGACATACACACGATGTAGATATTAATTTCCGTCTGAAAATACCAATGAGGTTTTGGCTTGTTTAATGATAGCGAGCACAGACCACCCACCTCACTGCCTCGCGCGCGCACGCACGCGCACGCACATACATCGCACACACACGTTGCAATATCGTGAGTGCTAATGCAATCCAACCCTTGTCTATGGGCACTCAATCCAAACTCTCCAATCTATGTGAGATTATACATCATGTATCAATTGCGTGAATCAAAACTTTTACATTTTTGGAATAATTCTTCCTCCCAGAGGAGCCCCCGTGGTCCGGTGGTCTATCGCTTACCCAACAGGACTGGGAATAAACACGAAGGAGGACTGTATACCAAACATTGGAGTCGACTCTGATGTTGTATACACCAACACGGACGTCCTCCATTGATGTTTGAATGCCTTTTTTTTCTCCTTTTTTTTTTTTTACACTACAGTGAACCTGCAGATGATACGTTCCTATTGCTAATGGTGGTATTGAGTGAATGTTAAACGATATTTTTCACATTTGATTTCTGATGCTGGCTTCACCTGTTTGTTGTCACATGGCAGATTCCGAGCTTGTTTACTTGCTCCGACCTCAACACTGATTCTTGTCCATGAAGTGATGCAATTACGTGTCCCGCTGAGGCTCAATCTGTTATTTGAAGACCCCCGTCGCCGAGATCTGGACCACAGGTAAGACTGACAGGGGATAGAAATGAATACAAATTAGCCATAAAAATCATAGATGTTAATACAATTTTAGCAATTAGAGGTTGGTATTACAAAATCTTTGTTTTTTAAGTAGTTAAAACATATGCTCAATTTCGACCAGTTAAAATATATTTTTGTAAGAAATCTTACTAAAAACAAATTTTGCGATTTTTTATTTTTTTTTTCAGAAGCAAAAACATTTGACGATATTTAAGCCAATAGCATTCATTTTTAAATACTAAGGAGCATCTGCAAATATGTGCCAAAAAAAACCCTCTTTGAAGACGAAATATGAAATACTTTAACAATGTAATAGGTTGAGGTTGAAATGATACATGCTAAGCTAACATAACCCACTTCCTGGTTCGAAGACAACATCGGTTCAGGAAAACTTGAAATATTGCACTTCAATAGACTAAAGGGTACATGCTAACACGCTAAGGTAATATTTTCACTTCCTGTTTCCTGGCCAAGGTTCTTTTTTTTTTTTTTTCTTCTACATGCTAACTTTGTCCAAATTCGAAGGCTGGGTCCTTTGAAGGCTCCTGCTCCCACATGTAGCCTCCGTGGACCACATAAATTTGGTGACTTTGGACAGGCTAAATACAAAAACTTACATTTAAAAGTAAACTCCACTGTGTGCGGACATGGGGCGCCTCCATGTTTTAAACTCGCTAGGTAAAAATTTTTTTCCGACACATAAGTAAAAGGAGCCAAAATTTGTCTCACTATTGGAAGTGTGATATCTAAGTCATTTCTGAATATTGTTTTACTTGCGACCACTCAAAATGTTCAGTGGCTTCAGACCTATTCATACATATATAGTTTTTATTTATTTGTTTGTTTTTAATGCCCTCTATGGACAATAAAAGCAATATTGTCCTACGTTTAGTTGCCCCAGTGAAGGGATAATTTGGGTAATCGTGGGAAATGCAGAGTCGCGCTAGAAGTTACGTTTAAGTGGCTGACAAATTCGGCCTTTGGAGGACGCAGCCTACGAACTTTGACACAACTCGAGGTTGGCATGCTAAGCCCACGTCCTTCGCTTCTGCTCAGTAGAACTTGAAAGCTTGCACTGGGTTTCATGCTAAAATGCCAAGCTGGCTATGCTCTAAAAACAAAATTTCAAACCCACACACAATGATTGAAAGGCATCCAATTGGGCTCCAAAAATGAACGCTAAATAAATCCTCTTCCAAAATGGAGACGAGTAAACAACATCAACACGGGGGAGAAAAATATTGCCTATTCACTCCTTCCTTGGCGCTGCTCTTTTTTCGCACCGCCTTCGCCACAGCGCTAATCCTTGTTTTGGTACGTGGGGTCGCCTGCGTCGTATCCTAATCTGTGCAAAGCTCCGTGTCCAAAGGCTGCTGCCGTGGCGAGCTGGCGGCACGGAGCACACGCTGACGCAAAGCACCAAAAGGAAAGCAAGGAGGCGGCAATTGGAAGCTCGTGCACTTGTACAATGTCAACCATGTCGGTAATCATTACAATACAAATCCTTCAAATACGGAAATTACCCCCTTCTACACAGATTCTGCAAAATTGAAGTGAGAACTGCCAAGGCCCAGCACAACAAATTTTGTAGGATTTCACACACACGGGATTATAAGAAAAAGGTTTAGGATTTCTAATCCAATAATATTCTAATAGAAACGCAAACAAAAATATGCATTAAAAAAGTGTTTGCGCAAAAATAAACATGTTAAACATTTCCTGGAATTTCAAGCCAAAAAGGTCATTAAAAATGTTACAGATGTGCTTGCTTGAGGACCCAAAAGCAGACGGTGGAAGAAAGAAGACAAGGATGCAAAGCACTCAGGTCCTTACTTGGCTGGTTAAGAGGACAGCTATATATGAAACGAGGGAGGCCGCAGGACGTGCGCTGCCGGAACAGGGACTGGTGACTGCCGGAGCAGGGACTGGTGACTGCCGGAGCAGGGACTGGTGACTGCCGGAGGATGCACTCAGCCAGAACATGGACAGCTGGTGGCCGCAGGACGTGTGCTGCCGGAGCAGGGACTGGTGACTGCCGCAGGATGTGCGCTGCCGGAGCAGGGACTGGTGACTGCCGGAGGATGCACTCAGCCAGAACATGGACAGCTGGTGGCCGCAGGACGTGTGCTGCCGGAGCAGGGACTGGTGACTGCCGCAGGATGTGCGCTGCCGGAGCAGGGACTGGTGACTGCCGGAGGATGCACTCAGCCAGAACATGGACAGCTGGTGGCCGCAGGATGTGCACTGCCGGAGAAGGGACTGGTAACGACCGCAGGAAGTGCACAAAAAATATTCTGACTAAAATATGCTCCCAAAAGTAATATACAAAGAAAATTCAAGCAAAAGATTAAATGCACAATGCATTTTATTGGATTTCACACAAACAAACCAATAAACAAAAAAACAAGTTATAATAAAATAATGCATGCCCAAAAATTTAAAAACTTGAAAAATTGCAGTTTGTTAAAAAAACAAAACAATTAAATAATAAATAAAATAAAAAATTTTAAACAAAAAATATATATTTTTTGTTTTTTTAATTACAAAGTTCAACCCAAAAAGCACAAAACAATTGGTAGGATGTAAAGCAAAAAATATGCATTAATTTTGTTTTTGTGTTAAATTAAATTTTACAAAATGCAGGATTTCCAACAAAAAATATTTCTAAAATCGGAGTATTTAAAACAAATTGCACAATGCACCCATTTTTTTTGGTAGAATTTCAACCTAAAAACATATATTGTAAAAGAACTAGATCTAGTAGGACTTCAAGCAAAAATAATGCACCAAAGAATGAATTCAAAAATGTATTGCATTTAAAAACATTTAGTAGGCTTTTAAGCAAAAAAAAAAAAGATTGCATAATTTTTAATGAATGCATCTCTCTCCTTTCTGTCTTGTGCACCTGGGAGCAACTCAGTGGTACCCCCCCCCCCCCAACCCTACACCCAATCCTGCATGAAGCATCCAGACCACTTTGGTGGGCACTTTGCTCAGCTATTTCCTCCACTTGTCTGTACCAGCTCACATTTTTCTTTTCATGTGCACCTGCACGCCCGACGACCGACCAGCGCACGTGCAAAAACATCGTTGCCACTGCAATAAGGTTGTGCGTGTGTGTATCCATATTTCCCCACTTCCCAGTAGCTGGTGCACCTTTGAGTTACGTTTGTCCAAGTATCGGTTTCTCCATCAGTGATACTGACCACATCCATGTATCATTTGATATCAGATTGATATCAAATTCTGAATTTGACTTCTTTTTTTTTCTTTCATTTTACTTTCAAAAGCGAAAATGGGTTGTGGACTTCTCTCCACAGATGTGTCAGGCCGAAAAGGTTGTCAGGCAGGCAGGAGGGCAGTAGCGATGGCAGGCGGGCCACTCCACAAGTGCTCACCCACCGACGCCATTCAGACGCCTTTTGTGCGTCCTGAGAGTAGAAACGCAGCTCACTGTTCAGCCGCTCCTCCTCCTGCTCGGAAACAATCGGGGAGAGTCTCGCCCGGAGCCGGGTCAACAGATTGGGTTGTGAATCCTGTGCCGGGTGGGTGGTCCAGCTCGCTTGCTCACACACATACAAACGTTCTCCTCTTCCTCCTCCTCCTCCTCCTCTTGTCCACGATTAGCTCATCTACCGAGCTCCAGCTCAGCCTGCGAGCTGCTGCCTGAGGTTGGCCATGGGTGAGGGTCTTTCGCCAAGGAGCGGACCCCCACTTGAATAAAGTGAGGATGAGTCCTTGTGCAAACTTTGGTGAGCATGTTCCCAAAAAACAGAACCATATTTGAAAACACTAAATTTCATATACAGTATGCAGTACTGTTTCATGTCCTCCATCCTGCACGGAACGGAAATAAAATGAAATTGCAACTAAAAACTAACCTAATAATGATGTATATTTAAAGGATTTTGAAATATTTTACATTTAAAGATAACTATAAATAGATGAATATAGCTAATACATAACATTTTATTCAGAAAAATAAATGAAAGGGGACAGAAAGAAGAAAAACTTAAAATATCTGTTCCTAACCAACACACACAAAAATAAAATAAAAAGTCAAGAGGCTTTCTGAGTAACAATTAAACAAAAAATAATTAAATAGAAAAGGAGGACAATTTAAAAAATATTTTTAAAACATCATTTGATTATATAAAGGTAAATATGTTTATTAAAGTCAAATTATAATCAGTCGCCCCCAAAATTGTATCTATTAATTGTTACATTTATTTAAGCTTGTTAACAATAGCAATTTTAAAATAACTAAATAAATAAATACGCTTGAATTGAATTGTGAAAATGTATGTGTTTAAAAAAAATCTAAATCTTTATAAATCATTTTTTTACAAACATATATATATATATATATAACTATTTAAAAGATTCATCTAAATTAATAATTGAGAAGACATAGATTTAATCAAATCTATGTATGATACTGTATATAATTGATTTTTTTTATTTTGAAATGTGTTATAAAATTCCTAAAATAACTTAAAAATGCGCGTCGCTAAAAAAGGTTAAATAGCAACAACTGAAAAAATCGAATTAACAAAAAAAAACTATTGTATCATATTATTTTCAATAGAATAACAATAATAAAAACTTGCTAATAAAAGATAAGTATAAGTCTTTTTTTCTTAGCCCTTCTGGGTCAAACTACACTGGGTTGTCCTTACCTAAAACTACAGCGACACCTAGTGAGTGAAAAGCAGTACTAACAGATGGAAGAGGAGGTCTTTTTAAAACAATAAAAAAAAAATAAGACATTTAAATAAAATAAAATAAACATTCTGAAAAATTTAAGGGCTGAAATTATGTCTAAAAATGATACTTTAAGTATCTCAATGTAATGATAAAAATGATGCAACGGTGAGTCCTGTTTCAAGTTGTCAAACATCGTCAGACTGTTTGAAATGTTCAAGTCAGACTGAAAGAAAGAAAAAGTTGCTCATGCGTAATTAGAAAGTGACGACATTGATTTCCTGGCACCGTGTAATAGTTGAGCGCTTCCTGTGGTTTGGAGCACTTGAAGCAAGCGAGGGTGCATCCTGCTGCGTGCGGTCTGCGGCCTTCATCCTCTTTTTGACTTCCGGCTACTCCTCACTTGCAGCACAAGGCCTAACGATACACTTCATCCATATTTGTTAGACTTTAATTGCTTTCACGCGCATCATGATCGCGTTTGCGGCGTCCTTGGTTACGCTGGGTAAGTTTTTGTGTGTGTTATAAACGGACTTCATCATACTAGGTTGGGATTTTGAGAATTGGTTCGTGATATTGGGTAGTGATGTAATATATTACTTTTCTTATTTTTATATAACGTGTGTTGATTCACAATTGCCATGTTTTTATTTATTTAATTTGTTTGAAAAGCACAAAGTGATCTTCAACTCAATTTTATTTATAGAACACTTAAAAACAACCATCACTGAATTATGTACATGGAGTAAACTCCCAATAAACATCAGTCAGTTAGACTAATAAGAGAAGCCAAAACTTATATTAATTGGTGGTTTTTAATGTATATGAAATGTATCTTATTGACATTTTATATGTGTCATTTTTGTGTTGAAAAAAATATATAAATTTTTCTTTGGTATTTTTTTTTAAACATTGAATTCACTCTAGGGCAGGTGATCAAACCCATAACCTAATTCCATAAAGTAACTATTGTAAATTGTTTTGTTTTTATTATTATAATTTTAAGATATTTTATTTGATTAAAAAAAATGTGTTGCGGTTTTTCTGTTTATTCTCTTAATTTGTTTTAAAGCGACTTTTTTTTTATCATATGCAATTTATAGTCAAGATGACACAGTTTACATCAGTTGACATTTATTGATTAAAATGCTTTGTTTTTCTCATTTATAGATCATTATATCGAATTTATGAATATTAAATTTTTTTAATGTGTTATTTTTCCGGTTCTAATTATCATTAAATATTTGCTTCTCATTTATGTTGTACATTTATTTGAAAGTGCGAAAAAAAAATTACATTTTGTTTGCACCCATTAATAAAACAAAAAATTGCATTATTACAGGGATAATCCTGTATTGCAATTTTTTGTTTATTATTTTATTTTGATTGTATTTATTTTTAATTAATATTTTCCTCATTGTTTTTCTTTTTTAGTCTTAAGTGACGAATATCTGTAATATCTGTAGATCAAACTAGAAAGTCCCCACTCCAAAGAAAATATTAATCAAAATGCATATTTATCATTATTAATTTTAATCTATATATTTTTTATTATTATTTTTAAAATATAGTTTTCATTTAATTTATTTTATTTTATTCATTTACTATTATTATTATTATTATTATTATTACAATAGTATCGGCAGTAGTAACGTTTGTCTTCCCGCAGGCGTGACTTTGGTCTCGTTCACGGCATCGCAAACGCCTCCCAGCTTGACGACGGAATCGAAAGGACTAAACTTCACCATGGCTGGCGCAATGGCAGAAAATGGTATCAAATCTGATACTACCGAAAACAGCAACGACACCATCATGAGTAGCACCATGAGCTACAAGAACGCCAGTGTTCCCGTCATGCCTGGAACAAATCAGAACGGTATACAAAACTTCTAAAATATTCGCTGTGTCTTCGGGATGGGTTTGCCATCTTTTGATAACACACACACAAAAAAAAACATGATAAAAAATATTTTCGCTTGTTGTTTATCAATAACGCCAATAACGATTTTGATACTATATTGTAAGTGATATCAATACGATATCAAGCATGGCGGCCGTTTGAATTTTTGTTCCCAAAATGTGTTCTGAACTGCAAATTGCGCAAACCTTCTATTTTGGGCTGTACAATATCGATGTAGCTAAAATGGGATCTTCTTGACCCAGGTAACAAAACTGAAGGAACATCCTATGAGACCACACCTGCACCCCTGACCATTTCCACCAAAATGACAGAAAAGCAGGACAAAAGTAAGTCACTTTCCTCTCACATAGGAGCCACTCACAACTAAAGTGGGCTAACTCCGTTTTGTCATTTCGCGGCAAAGTGATTTCAAATTTGATGGCTGCCGCTAAAAATTTAGTGTAATAGTGGACGACTTTAAATCTTGTCATTGTGACTTAAATCTCGCCATGGCGGCTTTAAATCTCATTCTGATGATTTTAAATCTCGTCATGTGACGAAATCTCATCAAGTTGGCTAAATCTCGTCATGAGGATTTAAAATCGTGTCACGGCGACTTTAAATCTCGTCATGTTGACATTAAATCTCATCATGGCGGCTTTAAATCTCGTTATGATGATTTTAAATCTTGCCATGTGACAAGATCTCATCAGGTTGAATTTAAATCTCGTCATCAGGATTTTAAATCTCATAATGATGACTTTACATCTTGTCATGTTGACTTCAAACCTGATCATGTTGACTTCAAATCTCGTCATTGTGACTTAAATCTCGCCATGGCGGCTTTAAATCTCATGATGATTTTAAATCTCATCATGTGACTAAATCTCATCAGGTTGACTTTAAATCTGGTCATGAGGTTTTTAAATCTCGTTATGAGGATTCAAAATCTTGTCATGTGATTAAATCTCACCATGTTGACTTGAAATCTCATCATGATGACTTGAAATCTTGCCATGAGAATTTAAAATCTCATCAAGTTGATTTTAAATCTCATCATGGTGACTTTAACGAGGAAAATCCGCATTTTCAGCCACATATCTTTTTCAAACAGGTACCACCACAGCAAAGCCTAACACTAACAAAGGCTATGACACTACTGGTGAGTTGGCCTTTATTACTTTTTTGTTTGTTTTTTAATGAAATAATTATGAGTGTTTTTACAAATGTACTATTTATCAACCTTATTCATTCTTCTAAGGCATCATCATTCTTATTTTGATCATCGTGGTAGCCGTCGGATTCGGGATTGCTTGCTACATCTCCAAAAGGCGAGCAAAGGTTCGTACAAGAGGCGACCGGCTAGAAAAAGTCGACACAGCCATGTTGAAATGCCAGGTTTTTGTGTAAAAAAAAAAGAAGTGAATTTTACAAGACTAAAGTTCCTTCTTTTTTTTTCACACAATAAAAAGCTGATATTTTGACTATTTGATTGTGTTTCAGCGCTACGCTGTCGACTTCTCCTCAAGAGCAGATGAAGCCAACGTCCCTCTGAGCCCCGTGGAGCCCATGTTAGCCAACGACACCGCGCCACAAAATGGTGGGTCTACACACTGATGACATACAGTACAGTGGATATAAAAAGTCTACACACCCCCGCCCAAATACCAGATTGAGAGATGATCATTCCCAACCTTGTGCCAACATGAACTACCATCTGTGCAACTCCATTTAAAACAAACAAACAAAAAAATAATACTTTTCCAGAACGGAAGTAAAAGTAAGCAATTGAGATAATGTGGTTGCACAAGTGTGCACACCCTCCTGTGACTGTGGATGTGGCTGTGCTGAGAATTAACCATTCACATTCAAATACATTTGAAGTGTGTAATTAACCCCAAATAAAGTTCAGATGCTCTATTATCTATCTTACTGTTATTTTTCAATTGAGTTATACGGGTTATAGGTTATATTACGGGTGGAAAACATTTTAAATGATTTCGCCTGATCTCATTTTTTTATACCACAAAAACTGGCATTCAAACATTAAAGATTGTTCTTCCAGGTTTGCAGACGTTTGAAAGTGGAGACAAGAGGTCAAAAGAAGCCGAAAAAGAAGAAGAAGCACCAAAAAACGAGGAGGAAGATGAGCCGAAAGGTAAGAGAGTGACTTTTGTGATGAATTAACTTCCTCTTTCTTAAGATTAGCACTCGTTAAAAAAGGGAAGTGCACGCTACTGTACAGAAGTTTACTCTTACTCATTGTCGCATATCATATTTGAAAAGTCTGCTCACGGATTTGCTGTCATTTAGAATAATGTACAATATTTTTCATTCTAACAATTTCAGAGTAAGTCCAAATGACTTCATTCCCACAATTTAAAAAAACTTTATTCCAATATTTTTTTACACAAATAAATCAATAAGGAAATCATTAATTATGTTTTTATTCTCCTGATATTTTGACTTTATTCCCCTTAATATGACTTAATATGATAACTATAAGAATAAAGTAAATTTTTCCGCATGCAGTATTCAGCTTTTGTCATGTAATATTTTGACGTTGTTATCATTTATGAATGCTGCAGTAATTATATGAATGAAGTTGAAATATATTTATTGTAAAATTTAAACTTATTCTTATGATGTTATATCATAACTTTATTCTCAAATGTTCATCTTAACTATGACGAATACTAAAAGAATGTCAAAATATTATTTGAAAATTCTCATAAAATTCTGAATTTATTTGTATAATATTCAAATTTTATTCTAATGTTTTAACTTTATTCACCTAATATTTCTAACTTTTCCCCCCCTATTAGCATGACATTATTCCGACAATAATTACAAGACTAACGTCAAGTTTTATTTATTTATTTTTTCATAAAACCAAGATTTTTTTTTCCACATAATTTGACTTTATTTTCATAATGCTCATTTTATTCTCGTATTCTGACTCGATTCTCTGAATATGTTGTTTTTTTCCATCATAAACATGACTTTATTTCGATAGCAATTATAAGACTAAAGTCAATGTTTTTTTTAATTATCATAGAGCTTCCATTTTTTTTTGCATACAGATATAGTAATTTCACATTATTTTTTATAACCTCCACTTTCATAATTTTCTAACCCTTAAACACATCTTCATTCTGATTGCCTTACAAGACAAATTTTCATTATTAAAAAAAAAATCTACAATTTTTGCATGTTATAATTTGACTTTATTTTCATAATTTTCACTTTATTCTCATAATATTTCAATTTTATTCTACGGAGGTTGATTTTTTTTCCCTCTCCATTAAATCAACTTCATTCCGATAATAAAAAGACTAATGTCATTTTTTGTCATTTTTATAAAACTATAATTCCCCCACACACATGATGCCCCTGTATTTTTTTTACTTTATTTTTGTTATTGTTTGATTTTTTTTTTTTTTTTTAAGAGCTCAGTATTGTTCATTCGATTTGACATCATCATTGCTCTCCTTTTTTTTAAAAAACAAACAAACAAATAAATTAAAAAAATTTAATAAATGTTTTTTTTTAAATATATATACATATACACACATATATATATATATATATATATATATATTATTTATTTATTTTTTGTATGTGGGTGAGTATGTGTATGTGCGCAGTTCACCTAAAGCCCATTAAAAAAAATCCCATACTAATAATATAATATAATAATAAATTGCCAAATGCAGAAACATCAATGTAAGTTATCACGATGTAGTGGCTCTCGCTAACAGTTATTGTTTGATTTGAGGCCTCACTGTGGCTGTGCTATGCAGTAATCCCGTTTACCACATGAGGGACCCTGTTGACAAAAGGGCAACTGTGTTGCTGGTTACTAATTCATCTTGGAGTGACCAGATGGCCACAACATAGGAAAAGGCTTTCTTTCTTTCTTTCTTTCTTTCTTTCTGTGCTGAGTTAACTTCCACGTCCTGTCATGTTTGAGCTTGCCTCACGGCCTTAAGGCAGCACTTTGTCTGAGCGGACGTTGTTGATGGCCACTTTGGAACGAGAAGGGACAATCTTTCCTCTCACGGGAAAAACAAGCCATTAAAGCATCAAGGGGGCCAAGTGAATGTTTTAGGTGAACCAAATCATTTAAAGGGATGCCAGGAACTGGACACTAATAATCCAATTAATAACAGTTATTAAATAAAAGACGGTCTTTCAAACGGTAACACTTTTACAGCAATCAATTTCTTTGTCTTCATCATGATTTCAGCTGAGTGAAATTTTCGGAAACGACACTTTGATGAAACAAAGCTTTGATGAAAACGAATGAAAAATAACCTTTAATAAGCTCAAATTGACAAAATGTGAATGAAACAGTTAAAAAAAAAAAACATTTAGACAAAACAGATTTTTTTGTAACATTAACTTTGTGTCCAAAAATATGACGACGTCCTTGCAATTTTACGGTTGCTCTCAAAAAATTCTTACTTGACCCGTGCACCTTCCTCCACAGAGTTTTACAGAAAATCCGAATTTTAACCGATCCTTTATGAGTTCAACCAGATCAAGGTCCATTCTTTGTAATGGTGAGTTACCTTGTAATGATGCTGGCGCTAATCTCTGCTTTCCCTGCACCTAAGCCTCCCTGGTCTCATAATTACGTGTCCGCCTAACTTTCCCACAGCATCCAACAGCTGCAGCATGTCTGAGCTGTTCACTAATTAGTAGTCATGTAGAATTTTTACATATCTGAACTTGGCTATAATATTTGGATTTCTGGCTACTTGCAATGCTCCTCATTACTTCATTACTTCATAAAATATATACTGTTACTATGTCAACTAAATCAATTAAAACTAAAAAATATATATATATTTTAACTATCTAAATACACAGCACTCTTCCACTTCTAATAATAGAGTGGTTTATAAAAAGTCTACACACCCCTGTTTCAATCCCAGGTGTTGTGATGTAAAAAAAAGAAAAAAAAGACCAGGATAAATTATTTCAAAACCGTTCCCACCAACAATGGGAACTAGAGGCGCAACGATTAATCAATGAATTAACAAATTGATTATCAAATGAATTGCTAATTATTTTTGGATCATTGATTGTTTAGAAATCTTGTTCAACTTAAAATGGTCCAAATCCTCAGAATTTCAGCCTCTCAAAAGAAAATATTGTCAGATTCCTGTAGTCCTCCTTTAAAATTTTTGTTTGTTCGTTTTTTTTTCTCAAAAAAAAAAAAAAAAAAAAGGCATTTGCAACATCTACTTCTACTTCGGAAAACAACAATCAAAATTTTTGCTGATTTTCTGACGGACAAAACCTGTAACTGGATCTTAATTGCCATTAGCCTTAATTTACATTTGTGCATTCTCTGCCAATGTGAGATAATGGCCTGTTTTTAATAAATGGAGGGAAATTAACACTTGTTTTTACCTAATACATCAATTAATTGACAAAATTATCGCCAGATTAAGGCATTATTAAAATTCGTTGCGGCCCTAATGTGAACTATAGCCTCAATTGATTTTTTTTTTTTTTAAATCTTTTCAAGAGGGGAAGTACTTTTTTTTTTTTTTTAATTAGATGATGTGGTTGCGCAAGTTTTCACACCATCTTATTATTCCGTCTATGTTGAGAACTAACCTTTCAAATGTATAAACTTTTTAGACTGAAGCACAGCAAGTACTACTCAGATTAATATTCTACAAGACCATTTTACAAACTTCTACCAAAGTTATTTTCTGTTCAGATATTTGTACTGTTACCCACGTATCGCTTTGAGGTACTTCATATCAAACTGTTAGACAGAAATCATCTCAATATCAAAATGTGGAACTCTGATTTCCTCACCTGGACCATCGGCCATTTTCCAAGTGCACAGGAAGCAATAAGAGAGCAATTTGTGTTTATTGCCCCCCTTCCAGCTGAAGCGGCAACTGAAACCGAGTCTCCAGCTCCACCTGCTGACGACTCGCGGAACAACGCCAAAGATGGCGAAGCGGTGAAACCCGACGAACCAGACCAACAATCTTCCCACGGTACCGCCGAGGAGAGTCCGAAGAACGAGAACAACAGCAACAATTCCGACGTGACGCAGAAGAAAGGTCGCATGTTTCATACAAACGCAGCTGTTAGTTAGTTAGTTAGTTAGTGAGTTAGTTAGTTAGTTAGTAGCCAATCGAATTGCTAGGAGAACATACAGTATTGTCGGCACTCAATTGTCACACTGTTTGTCATTAAAGCAGATTTCAAAATGTCAACCACCTTTTGGGAGATTTCTCTCGACAGCCAGGTGTGAGAAATGACCCCCCCCCCCCCAAAAAAAAAAAGCTTGGTCGTGATGATCTTCTTTAACACGGTAAGTCACACAATGGCACACCATAGACTTGATTTTTTTTTTGCATAGCTAGCATGTAGCTAACGTGACTTGCTAACACGCCTTTAGATCTGACTAACAAGATTTACTTCCAGATGTACTGAACACACCTTAGCCGCAACTACGCCAATAGCTAACGTGGCTAACGTGGCTAACGTGTCTTCTTGACACAACATGGACCCATAACCACCCGTGTGGCTAATTTATCGAATGTAACTGGCATAAGGCATAGCGAGCAAATGTCACAAACTTTGGACACCACTGTTGAAAAATACAATGACTGGGCACAGAAACTGCTTTTTCAGCACACACAAAAAAAAAAAAAAATCACAGGTGCGATGTGTATAGCTACCTTCCCTTTTAACGACCCCCCCCCCAATGATGTTTATTAAATGTTTTTTTTTCTTCCTACAATTTAATGGTTTGCGGTCGGAAAGGGGAGACGACCAGCTGTTCCCTTGTGAGGGGAGGACACTTCCCGACCGTTCTTCCCAGCTGTGCTGCCGCGTTATTACCTGCTCTAAACTGCTTAGCCTGCACTTGCATTGCTAGTCTGCCACTGTTATATACGCTACAATAACATTTGTTTGCCGTAAAGGCAGCAGTAAAAACAAAGGTCCTTGACCTGTCTGCGAACTACCAACACGAAGCGCTCTCTCCAAGAAAAATCCCCGTGTCCTTTTTTTGTCCATGGAAGTCCAGCCATAGTTTTTTCTCGACTTGGACAAGCCGCCAAACATGAAAGCCCGGCGGTACTGACAGGAAAATAACATGCTGCGCTTCCCCGTTTCCCTAATTATGCCGCTGTAGTTTATGACTTGTCAGCAAACAAGCATTACTCGACAGCGCCCTGATGATGAACGGCCTTTCAACTTTGACTCTTTTTTTGTCAGGCTCCCAAAACCAGGTGGGAATATAAGACGGCGTATTAAGGCCATGTATAAATATATATATATATATATATATATATATATATTTTTTTTTTTTAGAGGATAGGGCCAATATTCTGAGGAAAAAAACTAGCAAATTTGCCACTTTATAAAGTGGCAAATTTTTGTGACTTCATAAAGTCGCAAATTTGCGAGAGAAAAAAAAACGTTGAAATTTACGAGAAATACACGTAGCGTATCTATAGTCTAATGTGAGGATTCGTTTGTGGTTAATCAATGCGACGCTGTTTATAAAATGAAAAAGGCAAGATGGAGACTGATTCATTCTTAGTTCAAACTTTACCCGTCATACACGGCAGCTAGAGCAACAACACTTCCTGATCCCCCATCAGCTGACTACACACTAACCAATCAGAAGCTAGCATACTTTAGGTAAATGCAAGTGAATGACGGAGAGCAGCAGATTCGACACATCAACTTAACTACAAAAAAAATACCAAAATGTATTAAAAAAAAAACATTAATTTAATCAATTGAAATATTTAGTGCGATTGATTGGCTTTTGTATGAGTTGCTAACAATAAAATATTGCACAACAACATTTGGACAAATCCTGAATCAATGCTCTTGCGGAATGTTCCAATTTGCTGGCTCTTCTCGCTAAGACGCGTAAATCACATCAATGGTGGCGTGGTAGGATTATGTCAGCTAGCCTCTTGCTCAAACAGCTGTTTCTGTGTGGAGGTCAAAGTTCACAGAGGAGGCCACATAAACTTGGCTAAAGCAGATAGCAGTGGATGCATCGCTTTCATCGTTCACGCACTCGCCATCTCTTTCTTTCTTTTTCCAGGTAACTTAAGAGACTAACGACTGCAGAAATGAAGCAATTTATTTGTGGTAATAATTCATCCAAGGTAGCTAAAAGGTTGCTAATTTGAAAAAAAAAAAATCTACAAATAACTTTTGTTAAATCAATGTCATGCTATATGTTGTTCCATGAATGTATCATAAATCAAACAGCGTAGTTATACTTGCACATGTGACATTCTAGAATGTAAAAAAGAAAGATTTAAAAATTGCTGTGGTTTTTTTGTATTTGTATATTATTATTTTGGAGATCATTTTTGTCAGATAGAGCAATGAGAAAAAGGCTGTATATTTTGCATGCTTATTGTTATAATGCTGTAGTATTTTGTGAATGTCCAATAAAGAACATGTTGCTCCTTTTTTTTTGTAATCCAAAAAACAAAATTGTTAGCTATGTTGTTCAGGTAATGCTACTCTACAAGTAGCTAGCTTTTTTGTTCGTTTTTTCTTTCTTTCTTTGGATCAGCATTTCAATTTGAATGTTAACACTCAGTTGGGTCAAAAAGTAACCCAATTATGGATCAAAAATGGACCGATCCACTTTCTGGGTTGTTTTATACAAAATGACCCAATTTTTTTGACCTAAGTAAAGGATCTGACCAATATTTCTGAATTGTTTTACATTAAAAGACCCATTTCTTGACTCAAAGTTGGGTCAAATAGACCCAAGTAGAGAATCGGCCCATTTTTGACCGATAGTTTTTGGTAACATTCACTTGAAGGTATTTAAAGGACAAAATTACCCTCTTTTTTTTTATAGCCATCATACTAGATAACGTAGTTAAGTGTTTCGTTTTGTTTTTAATGCCAAAATTTCAATTTGAATGTGAAGTTATTAACTAGTGTTTCTTGTAAGGTTTTTCTAATTTGGCTAGTGTGCTAGCTATGTTGCTAACATTCGTTGACAAGGTATTAGCTAAGCTATTAGCAGCTAGCGTGGTTGTTTTAGGTGAGTAAAAAAGTCATCATGTATCAGTGTCATAACATTTGCACTATGATGTCTCCCAGTGGGTTAGCATGATAGCAACGCAGCTAACATTTGTTTAGCCAATATATTAGTTCAGCTATTATTAGCTATCAGGTTTTTGTTGTCGGTAAAAAAAAAAAAGAAAAGCCGACATTTCAATTTGAATGTGTTGTGCCATTAATTTAATCCGATCGTGAAATATTCCTGTGGGTGCTCAGCGCACCTTCCTGCAGGATTATGTATCATCTTTCTCGTTGTGTTACGTGTCCTAGCATTTGGTTGCGATCCAATGGTTAAAAGCAGTCCGTTTCTATGGGCCGGGATCTATATCAATCCGGGATGCTTGAATCGGCCGTCGAGCAGGTGAAAATTTGGAGGTGCGCTCGTGACGGAAGTAGCCGACCGCAGTCATGGCCGGCCCGCATTGAAGCGGAACCCAAACCACTTCTTCCTCCCCATCCAATCGTCTCCGGTCTCAGTAGCCATAGCTATTAATACGCGTGTATTTACAGGGCGGCTGTTTAGCATACGACCGCTCACAGTTGAAGCTATCTACAGGACTTCATCAATAAAGGACTTGTTCATTTGCAGTGCATAATTACAAATTTTTATCTTTTTTTTAGGGTGTGTCAAGGGTGACACACGGCCCTGAGTTGACCCAACAATCACAATTGGTCGGAATGCTTTAAAATACGCTACAAGTTAGCAGGATCTTTTAGAATGGTGCCAAATAAACTTCCGCCACGATGGGAATGTGAGCAAAATCCAGGAGTGACTGAGTATAAATAAAACACTTGGTGTGTTTGTTTCTATAGTTACACCCGCACCCTAGCAAGCTTTTATTTCCGTCCGGTCAAGTGAGGAGGCAGCGAGTTTTATTTTAGAAAAGCGTGATACAGAATGCGCATGGCATTTCGGCTATTTGGCCCGTGTTTTAGATCAAGTTTTCCATGGCATTGCCACGAATTGTGTGCTTATTACACAGTTATTATGCAGTTTTTACACATTGATTACATTTTCTATACTTTTAGCTCAATTTTCGTTGTAAAATGATGAGTCCCATTTTAAACACTACTAAAAGTCAAAGGACAGTGTGAAACTCTCACGCTAATCACAACCTCAAAAGATTATCCGTACAAGGTGACCCGGTATTTTTATCTGAACATGACCTTGTGCACTAGATTGAGTTCACATGCACACATTCAAAAGGGATGCAGAAGCTAAGGCTAAAATAAGGCTAATCTGGATGTTTTGCTTGCAAAAAATTTACTATGAGAATTTTAGACGTTTTTGCAAGAAGGTCAGTTCAGTTGTTTCGTTTCGTCGGGGTGCCGGCCCACCTGTTCTGCCAGCTGATGCCCGATTATTACCCACGTTGTACAGCACAACCAGCAGACACTCTGGTGCCGGGACGTCCCAATGTCATGACCCCACTATGCCCCCCCATGCCAAGGGTGAGGAAAACTCCATCGCTGGCGGTGTTGTGAACCAATTGCATTCGGTTTGCATGTGTATGTTTCATTTTATTTATATTATTTCATCATGCTTTTATTATGTTTGCATGATAAAAAACATGAGAACTAGTCTACTTCTGTTGCGATGTTAACGAAAGTACATTTCACAGACATTGTATTATATCACACCTGTTTTTTACTGGTCATCTTTGTACAGTGATATTTTTTGGACCACACCCCAGCGCGCCTACCCCTAGGCTGTCCCAAGACGCCTTCAGTCGAGGTGCACAATAGCAACTTTTGTGTAGGCAACTTTTAGCTATTGTCAGCTGCAGACAAACAATTACACACATAGCAATCCATTCGCGCGAAATTGCCTCCCGCACTGAAGTTCACACCTCCCCCACCCCTCCCAAACCTTTTTGAGGATAGAAGGTTGCTTCTTGGTTGGAGGAACACTTTCACAACCTCCTCCAATGGTCTTTCTTAATTTAGCCGTGGGGGCAGGGGGCTTTCCTCCAACCCCCCCCCCCTCCCCCCTCCCTTGCCCTGTGCTGACAGGAGGGAGGGTCCAACGAGGGTCCCTGTCTACAGTTTCATTATTACCTGCGCAGCCCTAGCAGCACTCACCACACTTGTGCGTCTGTGTGTGGACGCGGCAACAGAAGAGAGAGGACCAGAAGGTTTTATGTTTTTTCTTCTTTTTTTTTGTTCAAATTGTGAGCGGATTTTTTTTCCTACATTAAGTGAAATTTAGACATAAAAGCTGTGGACATGGCAGCTAGTCTGCAAAGTTCACGCTGGAGGTGCCTCCTATACATGCTCGGCGTGTGTCTGGCCTCGGCTGAGCCTTTTAACCAAGCACACCTCTACCAGTACAAAGCTGGACCCAATGAAGACAACATCATCATCGCCAACAACGGGATTAGGGTTCCGTTGGGGAAATCTGTCTTTTTGGATCCCATAAATGACTTGGTGACAGAGGTTCAGCCCGGGGATCGCTGCCACGTAACAGTTTTGGACAACGACCCGCTGGCTCAGAGACCGGGGACGCTAACCCCCAAGAGGTTCCCTTGTTCCTTTGCGCCCGATGAAGTGAAATACACCCATTTTGGGTCACGGAGCCCCAGCACGGACCGGGTAAAGCTGCAGCTGCGCTATGACTCCCATACGGACACGGTGGTGATCCCGTTCATGCTGGAGGTGGAGGTTGTATTCCAGCAGCTGGAGGTCCTCATCAGGAATATGCCCATCAACGTGGACAAGCTCAATGGCGAGAGTGGCCCCATAGACAAGAAGGCACTGGAGTTTTCTTATGAGGATGGTGTCACGCAATGCAAGATTGCCACGTTGGTCAGCGCCGGAGGTCTCCCCAGGTATGGCACTCTTATTAATAACCCCAACAACGGGCAGATGGTTGACTGTGATGAATTTGTGAAGCTGGGCATTCGTTACAAGCACACAGCTAAGACCAATTCGCCAAACAGAGACTATATTCCCATGGTGGTAGAGCTGCAGGACAACGATGGTAACACGATAATGCAAGAGCATTTCCAAATGATGGTTCGGATCAGGGAGGGCGCAGAAAACACAGCGCCGAAACCCAGCTTTGTGTCAATGATGATGATGGAGGTGGATCAGTTTGTGATGACTGCCATCACTAGCGACATGCTGGCCGCTGAAGACGTGGAGTCGGACCAGGACGATTTAATTTTTAATGTCACCTCGCCTCTGGGCCCCGAGCAGGGCTACATCATCAGCACGGATGACCAGAACATGCCCATCACATCCTTCTACCAGCGGGACATAAAAGATCTCAAAATAGCCTACAAGCCACCTTCGGACGACTCCGAAGTGGAGAGGATCTTTCAGCTTGAGTTTGAAATTGTTGACACGGACGGCGCTGCGTCTGACACCTTTGCTTTTATGATTGTGGTGAAGCCCATGAACACCCTGGCCCCTGTGGCCACCAAAAACACGGGGCAGCTCTTGTTTGAGGGGCAATCAAGAGCACTTTCCAGCTCACAAAATTTAGAGATCAGCGATGAAGATAACCTGGAAGATGTGAGGATAACAGTGATTGATGGCCTGAAGCACGGGGAGCTGAGCGTGCTTGGGGGTCGTAGGAAATTCTTCACGCCGGCCGACTTGGACGCCAGAATTGTAGTGTACCAGCATGATGGGAGTGACACTTACAGCGACAACATCATTTTCCGCATGACGGATGGCCAGCATGAAGTTGAATTTTTGTTTCCCATCACGATTGTCCCAACTGACGATGAGCCGCCCATCATTAATGCAAATACTGGGCTGGTGCTGTTCAAGAACGAAGTCATGCAGATTTCCCCATTCATCCTGAGCGCAACAGATATCGATTCGGAAGACGCCACCATTAAGTTCATCCTGGAGGCGCCTTACTCCGTTGTGGGGGAGTTCTTGCTCCGGCAAGTGGAGCCCCCCTTTGACCCCACCCTGTGGAAGTTCAGCGCGACAGATGAGATGTTTGAGCAGGTGGTGACTGAATGGTTCCAGCAGGACATCATGGATGGGAAGCTATTCTACCGTCATGTTGGAAGTCACAGCACCACCACCGTCATTGACCAGCATGTGTTTCGGGTCCATGACGATAATGACCCGCCCAATCAATCCGGCGAGCAGTTGTTCACTGTCAAAATCCACCCCGTAGATGACCTTCCCCCGGAGCTCTCCCCCGGCACCACCCTTCACATGACGGTCAAGGAGTATGAACTGACGTACTTTAGAAAGTTATTTTTAAGCTACAGCGATCTAGACTCCGACGACCGAGACCTAAAGTACACCATCACTAAGCCTCCGACTGACACGGATGAGAACAACCCGGTGCCTCTGGGTGACATTGTACTGACAGACAACCCAGATGTTGTAATCACTGAGTTCACGCAGGCCCAGGTCAATCACCACAAGGTGGCGTACAAGCCCCCCGACCAGGAGCTTGGCATCACTCCAAAAGTGGCTCAGTTTACGTTCATCGTGGAGGACACTTCCGGAAACACTGCTGATGGACTGTTCACCATTTTCTTGCAGCCGGTCGACAACAAACCCCCGCTTATTACGAACCCAGGGTTCAGTATCATGGAAAGAGACTCGTACGTCATCACCAGCAAAGATCTGCATGCCACAGACACTGATACAGACGATGAAAATATCATTTTCACAGTTAGTCAGGTTCCCAAACATGGGCGGCTGCAGTATTTAGGCATAGACATGTCAAACGGCGAAACGTTTGTGCTCCAAGATATTGCGAACGGCCGCATTGCTTACACCCACAGCGGCGAGGAATCCCTCAACGACGTCATCAAGCTGGATGTAAGTGACGGTTTCCACGAGGTGCCCATCAACATGAAGATCACTGTGGACCCAGTGGACGACGAGACCCCCACCATCATGCTTCCCTCCGGTGTGGTGGGCGCGTCCATCGATGTGCTGGAGAACGGCGCCACAGAAATCACCAGCAGCGTGATTAAGGGCCGTGACGAAGATACAGACGATCTCATGTTGATGTTCATTGTAGAGGAGCCCCCCAGGCTGGGTGAAATCCTGGTCAACGGTGCCCCGGCTGAGAGGTTCACGCAGGCTGACATCATCAACGGAGCGGTGGTGTATGTGCACACCTCCGGGGAAATTGGACCAGTGAAAGTACATGATTCCTTCAACCTCACCCTGTCTGACTTGTCTGAACAGTGGGTGGTCGGTGGTAACAAGGTCCAAGGAGTGACGGTGCATGTCACCATCCTGCCTGTTGACAGCATCCCACCAATTGTTAGCGTCGGGGGGCAGTTTGTCGTGCTGGAAGGTGAGAAGAACGTAATCACACTGGACCAGATCCAAGCGGAGGACATCGACACAATTAGCGAAGACATCCTGTGTACCATCATCGTCCAGCCCTCATCTGGCTACGTGGAAAATATCTCCCCAGCTCCCGGCTCTGAGAAATCCCGAGCGGGGACAGCCATCACTGCCTTTAGCATTAAAGATGTTGCCTTCGGGCATATCTACTATGTCCAAAGCATCCATAAAGGTGTCGAACCCGTGGAGGATCGCTTCACCTTCCGCTGCTCGGATGGCATCAACTTCTCTGAACGACACTTCTTCCCGGTCGTCATCATTCCAGCCAATGACGAGAAGCCGGAAATCTTCATTCGTGAGTTCATAGTGATGGAGGGCATGAGTTTGGTCATCGACACGCCCATCCTGAACGCAGCCGACGCCGACATCCCCGATGACGACTTGCACTTTGAGATCGTCAAAAACCCCAAACACGGCACCATAGTCCAACAGCTCAGCACTGGCACCATCCCGGTGGACAGGTTCGACTTGGAACAGATCAAGGAGGCCTCAAATATCGTCTATGAGCACGACGACTCGGAGACCAAAGACGACAGCTTTGTGATACGGCTCTCAGATGGGAAACACACAGTGGAGAAGAAAGTGCTCATCATGGTCATTCCGGTTGATGATGAGACACCCAGGATGGCGATTAATGACGGACTTGAGGTTGAGATTGGTGAGACTAAAGTCATCAGTAACCGGATTCTGAAGGCTACCGATCTGGACTCCGAAGACAGCACGCTTGTTTACATTGTGCGCTACGGTCCGGCCCAAGGCTACCTGCAGCGCATCAGCAATTTTGGCGACGTCCTCGGTAACATCACTTTTGGCATGAACTTCACGCAGGACGAGGTTGACAAGCAGCTCATCCAGTACGTGCACACAGGCCAGGAAGGAATCAGAGACCTGCTCAAGTTTGATGTCACAGATGGCATCAACGCCCTCATTGATCGCTACTTCTACATCAACATCGGAAGCATTGACATGGTCTTCCCAGAAGTTATCAACAAAGGAGTGACGCTCAAGGAAGGCGGCAAAGTCACACTAACCACGGACCTCCTCAGCACCAGCGATATCAACAGCCCTGACGAGTTTCTCAGCTTTAGCATTACGCGGGCCCCGAGCAGAGGTCACTTGGAGTGCACCGACTACCCCGGTGTGCCCATTTCCACCTTCACCCAAATGCAGCTCGCCGGCAACAAGATCTACTACATCCACACATCCGACGACGAGATGAAGATGGACAGCTTTGAGTTTGAGGTGACGGACGGCTACAATCCGGTCTTTCGCACCTTCCGGGTGTCCATCACTGACGTGGACAACAAGAAGCCCGTCTTGACCATTAGCAAGCTAGCTGTGGAGGAAGGCGAAGCCAAGCTCATCACGCCGTTCGAGCTGACGGTGGAGGATCGTGACACGCCGGACCACCTGCTGCGCTTCGTCGTGACGCAGGTGCCGGTGCATGGGCAGCTGCTTTTCAACAACTCCCGGCCCATCACAGCATTCACCAAGCAGGACCTGAACGAGAACCTGGTCAGCTACAAGCACGACGGCACCGAGACCAGCGAGGACAGCTTCTCCTTCACGGTCACCGACGGCACCCACACCGACTTCTACGTATTCCCCGACACCATTTACGAGACGCGCAGGCCGCAGATGATGACCATTCACATCAACACGGTGGACAACGGCGTGCCGCAGATTGTGGTCAACAAGGCGGCAGGTTCACTCAGGCTACTCCCCTCGGGCCACGTGGGCTTCCTGATCACCAGCAAGGCCCTGCGATCGGAGGACCGTGACAGTCAGCGGGACGTCCTGAAGTACATCGTGTCGGAAGCGCCACAGCACGGCTTCATTATGAACTCCGCCGCGGGCAACGACAGCATCAGGACCTTCACGCAAGGTATGAGCACAAACCCCGCGTCCATCCGCTTGACAGACTTATTTTTAGTAGCCAATAGTAGCTGAGAATCATCAAAATTGTTTCAGTATATTTTAACACAGCTTGATGTTCTCTATCAAGGAGCTGGGTGGCAAAAATTCACAAATTGTGACATTTCCAGTCTCCTTGTATTCCTATCTCTCTTGCAACCCGCTGATGACACAGCGAGTCTGTGTCACTCTAATCTCACTTCTTTTTGGGAACTTCCCGTTTCAAGCTTCACAGTGGCGAGATAATGTTGATCAATTATGAGGTGTCTCTTCGTCTCATGATGTGAAAACATTAACAACATGATGAAGGGGACTATCAATTTCAATTGAACCAGGAAAGATATTCATGGGTCAAACACCTGCTGTGAAATGCGGTTTGGCTCCTTGATAGAGGAAGCACTTAAACATACAAAAGGTTTAAGGCAGAGTCAAATTAAGTTTACCTGTAAAGCCTACAGTGAATTTTAGGTTTATCCTGAAATTTTTGTTGAATAAAAGACGGTACATTAAACTCCGCGAACCAACTCCAAATGAGATGTAATTGTTCAAATGAGCTGGGAAAGGCATTTGCTATGAGGCACACATGATGTCATCATAATATTAATCGCCGCTTGGGGGTCTGTGAATATGGCCTACTTCTTCTAGAGCTTCTTCTTTGACATTTTGTATTTCTCTTGACACGTTCATGTACCGCCAAACAGCTGACATCAACGACATGAAGATCAGCTACGTCTTGTTGGACGGAAGCAACGCCACCAGTGACATCTTCTACTTCACCATTGAGGACAACGGTAAGAAGCATTTCGATCATTACCTCTAAGTGGCTTTTTCCTTTTTACGTAAAAATGTCACTCTCACCAAATTGTTTGCATCACAAAGATTTAAGGCAGTTGGCTGTGACCGACACCCGATACAGAACCGTCCGCTGGAGGCGGGTTTAAAGGACATCGGGTTGGGGGTTGGGTCAAGGGGCCACTTGAGCCAAAAAGTTGACGACGACTCAGAAAAAGCACGGGCAGTTGAAGGGCCTGATGGCTTAGAAAGGGTTCGAGCCTGGCTTTTTAAGCCACACGTCCGCCTTGGCATCCTGAGAGAGTTGGCACACCCCCTCTTTAGAACATGCCCCCTCCCAAAAATGTTTGCATGTTAACTATAGGCCTATGATTTTTAGTTGAAGTTTATTTTGTGCACTATTTTGGGAGTTTTTCAAATAATTTTTTCTTTTCTTTTTAAAAATTCAAAATTATGGGCATAAATGTTTATATTATCTTACTTAAGATGGTAGTTGTTTTTGTTGAAAAGTTGTAGTGATTAAAAATAGATAATTAAATGATTACATAAATCAATAAACAATAATAAAAACAATGTTAATACATATCTTTCATTTCAGACCACCATTTTGTTTTTTTGACACAAGCATGAAAGGGTAGCGTTTGTTTTGTTTGCTTTTTTAGATTTTTTTTTTTTTGATTTTAAAAAACACATTGGTGGTGAAAAAATAATAAAAATGCATTACTATGAGACCATCATAACACATTAAATCTTGCACACCCCTTGGAGTTTCTGAAGTATTTTTAGGGATATATATTTATTTTGTAGTCAATCATCTTAACATTTTTATTTTGTGAAAGGAAAATGAATTTCAGGGAAATAAATCATACCAGACCACCATGACTTTAGTTTTTGCGCACGCACAAGAGGGTAACATTTTGTCTTGTTTAGCTTTACAGTTAAAAAAATAAAAATAATAATTGTGGAGGAAATGCTTATATATTTAATGTTTAAAACAAATGTGTAATTATTAGTCCAGGTCATAATTCCATTTTTAAGATAGCGTACCCTCTTGATGATACCCTTAGTTGTTGTTGTTTTTTTTAAACTATTTTTTTTTTTTAATGTAACCTTTATTTAACCAGGAAATATCTAATTGAAATGAAAAGCCTCTTTTTCAAGTCTTGGCCAAGAGGCCGCAGCAAACAAAATGTACCTTTACATACTCAACATGGAAGTTTACGCACGACGAAAAGCAAGTCCATTTGTCTCAGTTTGGATTTAAAAGTAGCATACAATCAAATGTGCTTTGTGTGAATCAAATAAAGTTGGACACAGCAGTTACTTTCCAAGTCACAGTATCCTCTCTATATATTGTAATCCAAACCTTAAATATGGCATTAATATCCATACATAAATTATATGGATTCTTTATATAGCACAGGCTGGGCATTAAAAAAGTGACAGGTGGTCCTCGCTATTTTAGCCACAGCTTGCGCGTACAAAACAATTCTCACCAGTGCTGTCAGGAAAGTTGAATTTGTCAGTATTTAGCATTAGGGGCCATTTATTGATTCTTTTACTTTTCTTAACGAGGGGTCTGTAGCGCTAACACTAATTGCTCCCATTAGTTCTGTGGCGAACCCTCGTGACAAAACACTAATTACCCAGAGAAAGTTAAAATTACCGTCGAAAAAGACAGTATAATAGTACGCACTGTAATGTTGTTGTTCTTTATCCTCTGTGAAGAAAAAATAACGCAGTACTGATTAGATGAGAGGAGTTGAGACCTCAAGGGACAGTATGCCGATACACATCTGTTTGTCAGAAATGGCCCCAAGGTGGCCAAGGCGGGCACTCAAAATAGGGCAAAAATAATGGCCATGCAATTGATGCAAGAAGATTAAAAAATAAATAAATAAATAAATAAAAAAGGAAATTTCTACAAATTTATAAGGGTTATTTTTCTTCAGTAAAATCTATATAAAACAACAGTTTGGTTATTTTTTTTGGGGGGGGGGAGCTGTGGAAGGCTGGAACAGATTAATTTAGGTGTCTCCCTGCAGCCAAGGAAGGAAAGAGGTGGGACGGAAGGTGGAGGGGGTGGGCGTAGGATGAACCAGGTGTAGCCTTGTACTTTTCAGGGACACAAAGCTTACACCAAAACAGCCCAAGACCTGGATAATTGGACACCTTGACACAAATAAACACACACATCCGGCAGATTGGAGATAAAAAGGTCGAGTGTGGAGCAGTTGAAGGTATTTCGGACGTGAACGGACATGCCGATGGTCAGCTTTTCTCACCAGCAAGATGGCAAACACGGATAAAGTCGCAAACAAAGGGTTCAAAAGGGATTTCAGCCAAGATTTGAGAAAACCCACAATTCAGAGTTATGTTGTAAAATTTAATTGGGTGTATCATAAACTTTAAGAATTTGGATTGTAATTTAAAGCGTACACCCTTGCATACACGGCCACGCTGATATTTTTAATATTGTGCACCTACAAAATCCCTGGAGGGTTTTTCCCCCCCATCTTTGTTGTTTTTTTAGGTTAAAATGTAATTTATATATGTTAAAATCTATCCATCTATCTATATATATATATATATATATATATATATATATATACACACACACACACACACACAGTAT